>NC_135692.1:355000-655000 GCF_964276395.1 Gasterosteus aculeatus | reverse complement strand
GAGCCCATAATCGCAAATTACAAATTTGCCTCAGAGGGCTTTACAGTCTGTACACATACAACATCCTCTGTCCCGAAACCCACCATCGGCACAGGAAACACTCCCCAAACAATGAAAAAACCCTTACAAGAGGGAAAAAAGGGAAGAAACCTCAGTGAGAACGTCAGAGGAGGATCCGTCTCCTGATGGACGACTACAATGATGCCATGTGTACAGAATGAACAATGTATAATACATGAGACTATATGACAGAGATGATTCAAGTAACTGTGAGTAGTAAACCAGACGCACAGCAGGACCACTGCAGGGACCACCACCATCACATAGAACCACCATCAGATAGAACCACCATCAGATAGAACCACCATCAGATAGAACCACCATCAGATAGAACCACCATCACATAGAACCACCATCAGATACAACCATCATCAGATAGAACCACCATCACATAGAACCACCATCAGATAGAACCACCGTCACATAGAACCACCGTCAGATAGAACCACCGTCACATAGAACAACCGTCACATAGAACCACCGTCAGATAGAACCACCGTCAGATAGAACCACCGTCACATAGAACCACCATCAGATACAACCATCATCAGATAGAACCACCATCAGATAGAACCACCATCACATAGAACCACCATCACATAGAACCACCATCACATAGAACCACCATCAGATAGAACCACCATCACATAGAACCACCATCAGATAGAACCACCATCAGATAGAACCGCCATCACATAGAACCACCATCAGATAGAACCACCGTCACATAGAACAACCGTCACATAGAACCACCGTCAGATAGAACCACCGTCAGATAGAACCACCGTCACATAGAACCACCATCACATAGAACCACCATCAGATAGAACCACCATCACATAGAACCACCATCACATAGAACCACCATCCACAGAAGCATGTGGGGAGGGAGAGCACAGAGACTTTAGCAGAGGGTAATGTTGGTTTATGAGTACAGTAATATGATTAATATCTAAAATAATAATGATGATGATGATGATGATGATGATGGCAGCAGCAGGCGTCAGCAGGGCCACGGCAGGTGTCAGGACCAGGGTCCAGAAGGAACCACGATCTACGGAGACCTGATAGGGGAGAAAGCACAAAAAAAACTCCCGGAAAGAAGCTGAATTAGTCATGTGCATTAATACAACGTGGATTATGGTAGAACGAGAGCACAGTATCACAGTTTACATTCACCACTCAAACTCACACGCACAAACACAACTAATCATTTCTTTCCAGATGTAAAGTTTAAGAGAGTGAGTACTTAATTGAAGCACATGTCATTAATGTACCTTAGTCTTTGCTCCTCCTGAGTTTCTCCCGTGGTTGTGTCTGTTTGAAAACCTTCTTCTGTTGATAACTTGGGGACTCTTTGGGGTCAACAGGATGTCTGTGCAGCGAATAGGTTTACAGACGCGCTGCTTAGCGCCTCAGTTTGAAAAGGAACAAACGCACTTTGGCCCAAAATCAGATTATTTTTTGGGGTTTCTTTATATTATACATTAAGAATAATTAACCCACATCATTATTTGTCACACTTCAATCCTGAATTGAATGGTTAAACCAAAGAGGTCAAAGGATGAGAAGATCTAATGTTGGCAAAAGGCTGTATTCCAAAGAAAATGACTTCAGGGCCCTGTTCTTCGTACGTGGTTCAACTAAGTCAATCAAATGTCCAATTACCGAGATGATTGACATCAGGCAACTCGGTTCCTCGAAGGCGGATCGGCGCTCAAACCGTCTCATTAGTTTGAACCAGATGTCAATCATCTTACGTCAGAAGGCGGAAGAGTCGATCACTGAAACCAGGATTTTTTAACAGTATAACGGCAAATAAAGGAAGCGTGTCTTTCTTCTCCGCTGACGAGCAGGAGATGATCATGAACACATATGATGAGAATGTGTATTTGAATCATTTCTGTTGAATGAATTGAACGTATTATACATATTTTACGTTGTTCATTGTGTACGTCCATCAGTCTGTCCGTCCCTGGAGGATCGTCCCGTGTCTCTAAAGGTTTCTTCCCTTTATTCTCCCCATCAAATACTTTTTCCTGTCGATGTGACGGTTTCTGGACAGAGGACGTCACATGTGTACACACTGTAAAGACACATGAGGCACAAATAACATTAAATGAATCATATAATCATGGCAGAAACTGACAGCGCCCCCTGGAGGCTACAAGCCCGACGAAGTATCACACAACTTAACGTTATGCGTGTTGGTAAAATGTAACGGCTCATTTAAGGCCTCGTCACTCTAATCAATCAGATTATATTTAAATGTGTCTGTTTGCAGGAGGCTTCATGATGATCATCATCCAATGAGAAAAAAGATCTGAACTCTTTCAGAGTATGTCGATGAAAACAAGCTCAAAGCATCAGATTGATACGAATGAATAGGATCTATGTATCATCTTATGTATCTCGGAGAAGTCTCTCCCTATAAAACGTTTATCTGATGTCGCTCCTTCATCAATAAGGAGTGAAGAACTGATCCAGTAGCCTGAACAACTCATCTCATCCTGACAAAGATCCGGCTAACTCAGTTAACCACGTACGAGGAACAGGGCCCAGTTTTATTGCCTCAGATTTGTTGCTATTTCGAAAAAAATAAGCCTTAAGTTATCACTGATTGATACGTGAGCGGTATCAACAAGAGGTGGGCTCACCAACACACATGTCACACTTTGGCACCAACAAAGCGCCCAGAAGCAGAAAGCAGCAGAGTTGGAATGTGCTTTACCCAGATGTTAGCTGGACAGTGCTCTCAATAATTTGCCACAATTTTTCAAGATGGACTCAAATGCCTGATTGGTGTTACAATAAGACATTGTCAGCACTTGTTATCTTTCATCTACTTGTAAACAGGACAAATATAGAATGTGAAATGATGTCATGACCACCATGTTTCACTGTTGGGATTGTGTGCTCAGGGTGATGGGCAGTGTTGGGTGTCAACCACATACAACGTTTGGCATTGAGGCCAAAACGTTCAGTTTTGGTCTCATCTGACCAGATCACCTCTTCCACATGTTTGCTGTGTCTCTCACAAGGCTTGTGGCAAACTAAAAATGGGATTTCTTATGGTTCTTTCAACAGCGGATTTCATCTTGCCACACATTCATAAAAGGACATATTTATGGAGGACATGGCTAACAGTTGTCCTGTGGACAGATTCTGCTCCTCAGCTGTGGATCTTTTTACCTCCTCCAGAGTTACCATGGGCCTCTTGGTTGCTCCTGATTAATTTACTCCTTTTGTGTCATGTCAGTTTGGGTGGACCCCCTTCTCTTGGTAGGTGTGCGATTGTGCCATATTTTTTATAACCTAACCCTGCTTCATACTTACTGTAGCTACGACTTCATCCTTGAGCTGTTTGGTGTGCTCCTTGGTCTCCATAATGCTCTTTGAGCTCCTTGGTCTCCATAATGCTCTTTGTTCAGAAATGCTCTAAAGCAAACTGAGGCCTTCACAGAACAGGTGTCCTCATGTCGACCCTATTTACACATGTGATTTGCAAATGTGACTTGTGAAGGCAACTGTAGTAGTCATGAAGTCTTATGAATGGCTTCTCCTGTCCCACCTAAAAACCCTGGAGATGGTTGTGGATTTCAGGAAGAACGCAGTCCCACCTTCCCCCGTCACCACTGTGGATTCCTTCTGTTTCCTGGGCTCCATCATCACCCAGGACCTCAAGTGGGAGCTGAACATCAGCTCCATCACCAAGAAGACTCAGCAGAGGTTGTTCTTCCTGAGGCAGCTGAAGAAATTCAACCTGCCAAAGACGATGATGGTCCACTTCTACACGGCCATCATCGAGTCCATCCTCTGCTCCTCCATCACCGCCTGGTACGCTGCAGCCACAGCCAAGGACAAGGGCAGGCTGCAGCGTGTCATCCGCTCTGCAGAGAGGGTGATCGGCTGCAATCTGCCGTCCCTGCAGGACTTGTTCGCTTCTAGGACCCTGAAGCAGCTATAAAGATGGTAGCCGACCCCTCTCACCCCGGACAAAACCTGTTTGTGCCCCTTCCATCTGGCAGGAGGCTGAGGTCCATCAGGACTAAGACCTCCCGCCACACCAACAGTTTCTTCCCGTCGGCAGTCGGGCTCATCAACAGAGCCGGTCGCCCACTGACTGACTCGGACATTCCCCCGGTCACTTTCTTTCTCACTGCACATACACAGACTTGTCACTTTCACATACACTCACAACACAGTTGTGTAGAGTATGGTTGCGTTCGCTGGTGCACTTTATTTACACATTATTATAAATTGCACATCTTTTCACTATCAACAGTGGATTTGTCCACTCTGTCCTACAACAGACTCTAAATGAAACTCATGACAGACTGTGAAGAATTAGGTTTTAATCTTCTTTGACATATAACATACAAAAACATCAATGCCCATCAATTTCCCCCCACGTAACCCTCAAAATGTATATAATAAAAAATAAAAGATCCCTACTGCAACATAAACACGACTTTTACACTCAAACTTACCAACAGCACATGACAGAAGACAAAACAATGTTGGGCCAACTGGGAGGTCAAAGAGGACACAGAACTTGGTCACGTTGTCCTCCATGTCAATCTCCTCCTGATAAACCATCAATGTTGATTTCAAAGGGAGTTCACCCGGTTACTCATTTCTGGCCAGATTCTTTCAATTGTGTGATTCTGTAATTGCAAATAAATAATCATTTTATCCAGACAAATTTACTCGCTCAGACACCTTTTAATTTCATTCTCAGTTATCCACTATGACAAATAAATAGAAGCTTGAATTAATGTTTGAATGACATGTTGATTAAACTGTATAATCAGCAAAACCATTCAAATGTGTAAACAATTTTTAGCTTTCACTCCATGGCGACTATTCAAATAAAATCACCTTTGTAGATGGTGTTTGCCGATATGATGGTTGGCCAACTTCTGTTGCATGAAAAGAGTTAAGTAGAACTCTTCTCCATGATCCACCTGGACCTGAACCCACATCCCATTCTCCACTACCGCACTTCTGTGAGATAATTGAATTGTTTATTGTTAAAAGGATCCCCAGTAGCTGTCACCAACGTGGGACGAGCTTCAGCACAAGCAATTGTTCTCTCTCACCCAATCTTCTCTTTTAGATCATCAGTGTCTTTCTGGGAGAATTGCGGGCTGCTTTACACAAGTTTACTTATAAAATATAGCGCCTCAGAGTGGATATTTAAAACAATTAATGTTCCTAAGTTAAAATCAAACAATTTAACGTCAAACGTATCAGTATCAGGATCTACTGGGTCTGGACCGTGAGCGAGACAGATTACGAGCATCAATCACGTTACCAAGTAGGAGACAGTGGTGTGTACGGCGAGGCTAATGGGTCATTGCTATCTGAAAACATGCGTGTGTCTCGTCAGGTACTGATGAGGTGAGTGGAGTTTTAACTTGCGGCTTCTACAGTTTTCAACAGAAACATATTTCCAGACTACTATGAATGCAATTTAAGACCTTGTTTCAATTACATAGTATAAAAACTCACATTTTGAATGGGTTCTTGTGTCAATGCCAAATCTCAGCTTTTAGTTGCTGGTAGATGTTCTGACGAGAACGTCTGATGTTTAAGACAGCCGTGTTTTCAATTACCTGTGAATGTTGTGGTAGATGGTGAGGTTGCTCCTCACACATCGTAGATTGCTTCTCATGCAAAATTGTTGCACAATCAATTGCCAGCAACTGTTATGTCCAGCCCTGAGTATTAAGTTAAGTTGGCTGGATATTTATAATTTATTTTTCGGTTATGTGTTGTTATTGTTTACTCACCTCTCCTCTCGTTTTGTTTCAGACTCCTCACTCCCCCCCTCAGGTGTGTGGGTTCCACCTGGGTGATTGTCAGCTCCTCCCTGATTGTTTGCACCTGGTCCTCATCACCCGGTGTATTTAGTCTGTGGGTTCCTGTCCTCTGTTGCCAGTTCGTCTGTGATACTCCATGTTCCTAGCGTTCCAGCATTCATTCCTGATAGCCTTCCTGTCACCGATCCCTGCCTGGTTAACGAGTTACGTCTCTGCCTTTTCCCTGCCGGATACCTTGCCTAGTGATCGACTGCCTGCCCGTGGACCGACCTTGGACCGTAACTTTTACGAACTCTGCACCTGCCTGCCTCCTGTTGGGTTATTATACCCGTGTTTGTACTGCCACCCGACAGTAAAGTTGGTTAACTGCACCTTCTTGTGTCTCCGAGTCGTGCAATTGGGTCTGCACACCTCACAGCAACCAAACATCACCAGTTTCTCATTTTGGTCAATGTGGATTTTGTTACCCACGAAGCCAGCGTGATATGGAACAGGGCTGAGGTTCCTTTCTCCCTTTGAAACAGACACAAAAGGACCTCATTACGTGGCACATTGTACTCATCTTTGAGAAAACTGCCAAGACAACATAAAGCATGTCCTACTTCAGTTTGGTGTGCTTGGGTTACTAGATGTTAACGTCCAACATAACGTTAGCTATCAACGTGTCAACGTTAGTTGATGTTGTCTGGTCATATGCACATAGCTCACACCAACTCCGTTAGTTAGTGAAAACAAAATGTCTTATTAATCCAAGGTTCACCGTACAAGTTGTTGAATCCAACTTCCCTTTTTCCTAAACGTATCTGCTTGTCTCTACACTCGTAGGTCCATAGAACAGTCCAGTTCAAGTTACGTAAGGTAATCAAAACAACACGGTCGGGCTCCATGTGCCATGAGCCTCTGCACAACACAAATCATAACGCAAATTAAATCCATCGCCGCAAAACAGGGGACAAAGTAGTCTTCAATTGTGACAGTTTTTAGTAAATCTTGCTTGCGCGAGATGAAACGTGAACAAGCCTCACTGGAGAGGATAAAAAAGATGCAAACATTATCTTCCATTCAGGTTACCTTATGGGAACAATCCAGTATACCAAAAAAAGGACATAATGGTGCTTTAGCCTCTCACAATAACCGAGGACCAAGTTCAACAGCCTCTTCCCCGGGTCCCTTAACCAACTCAAAGACAGAAATACAGGAAATGTATGAGGAGCACCATGAAAACAAAAAGGGGGAGACTAAACAATACACATTTTAACGGCAGAAACAACACAAACCCTGGAATGAACACAATACATTTAACTAAATTTAGAGAAAAACTAAAAAGTCAATTCAAAAATCATTTGAAAAAAAAACCGAATCAACATTTGACTTACTACGTCCAAGTAGGCTAACAGTCCATATCGGCACACTTCAGTCCAAGATCCATGTGCTCAGACTGAACGATGATGTCCGTTACCCAAAGTTCAACACGGTGAAACGTCAACCGCAGACTTTTAGAAACGTAAATTTAAATAAATATAATTTAAGTAACTTGGGTTTGATCTGAGCAGTCTTTTAATGTATTTTATGTCTAAGATAATGGACCTTAAAAGGTACCATTAACCTAAATTAAGTTACCAGTTTTCGTTGATGGTCAATTCCTGTCGCTCAAACTAAAACACGTGGAACTCCGAGCATACTGCTCATTAGCACAGCGCGAGACCAGCGAATTTGAACTTTAGCTAACATTAGCAAACCGTTTCCAGCATGAACAGGTAACCCTTTGTTTTAAGGTTAAGCGTTGGAATGCCTGTCGCCACAGAGGTCCTGCAGACAGCAGCACCCCGAGCTGTACAATACATCCTCGTACTTATACCGCGACCGGTCCAGGAAAGAAAATCCTGTTATTAATTATACTGAACTACATGGTGAGGGGATGTATGCTACAGTATTACAAGTTTAGCATTGGGATTCTCTATATTCTGAATTTTGTGTAAAACATGACTTTATTTTATATTTTTTGTTTTATATCGTGAATTTAGACAGACATTTGTGTACTATGATATAAAAAACGTATTATTTGATATCAGCCCTCTTTGTTATACGTGTGCTTTCCCAGACTGGAACAAGCATACCAAAGCTCTCCTAGAGGGATCTCCTGAGGAAGCAGTGGGAGTCCACCAGCCCAAGCTTGTGTGTTTAGGGCACCCCAGGACAGTAGCTCAGTACGTGATCATTGCAAGGTTTGACATGCGCCATTGACAAACTGTTTTCGTTTAAAAAAAGTTTTGAAAATTTGAAAGAACTGGGATATGATGTCAGTACTTGCAGCACAATTCATGTGGCTACCTATGTCTGTGTGCATAGTCCGATGTATAGAACAGGTTCTGTAGTTACTTTATACTGACTACAGAGGCGAGCGCTTTTTGGAGAGATTGTACACCTGGTTCCCAATTATGATAAAGAAAGGGTACTCATTTTTCTTAGGATTTTAACTGAAATACTTTGATCATTTGTATTCATATGAATGGAGCGGAATGATGATTATGAAATGATTAGTCTGAAGGATATAGCAGACATCAGACCACTAGACTTGCTGTCATCTTTCAGTGGAAACCAACTCCATGTGAATCCTAGATACAAATTGATTGTTTAAATTTGCATTACTTAAGTGCTTAAGACCTATACCAAAACCAACAACTCGTAACAGTTAGCAGAAATGTGCATGCTGCTTTTCCTAACTGTTTAGTGATCCTGCAGATTTGTCGGTGTGGCCTGATCTTCCCTGCAGCGATCCCTTTTCAGATTAGCAAACTGTTATTGAACTACCTCCTATTATTCAGAGGAAACATTTGGGTTCAGTTTCTGTAACTTGATGCTCGTATTTTATTGTTCAGTTAGATTTTTTTTTACTAATTCTTCAAATGAGTTATTTATTATGTATTTACTGCATTTTGTCTATAAAATGTTAGTTTACAGTGGTCATTAGTGAAAAACAAATCTGTGAACATCCGTCAAATGTTTTAATATGAAATTAATGAAATAAAATAATTGTGACCTAAATGTCTTAGTTGTTTATTTTGAGGGTTTTAGAGCATATTTACCATGGAAAAATTGCATTTTAAGAATGCTTTTTAGAAAAAGATGTGTTAAAAAGAACACATCTTTTGTGTTATTTTAACACATAACACGTTGTGTTGAAATACAGAACGTGTTAAATTAGCTGACACTGGGTGTGTTAAAAGCCACACAGAATGTGTTGTCCTTAACTAGACACACAGATGTGTTAAAAATGAACACATGATGTTTTGAATTCTATTACTTAACATTGCATTTAAAAGTGAATGCTTCCGGGCTGTCGCATGAAATACTCGTCGGCCCGCACTGCATGCTGGGCCGGAAAGGACAGATCCGATGTGTCCTCCAAATCGGCCCCCAGCGGGCTGCGTCCCTCGACCGCGTTCGGCGGAGCGGACAGATTGGGACAGGCGAGTCGCGGCAGAAGTGACGTATGCGGTCGACGAATGCGTCCTTAAAGGATGCAGCCAAGCGACTTTGAGACACAGTCAGCATTACCCTTTTGAATTGAATCTACGTTGGATTGGATTTGTTTTTACCGATAGCTTGACTTGTTGTTAACCGCATCTGGCAGTGTTGTGTTTAACAATGAAGAAACCCTGGACGGACAAAAGAATCTAGAACAATGGGTGCCTACAAATATTTACACCGGTCAGAAAAGGTTGGAAAGGCAGTGTCCACGCCCCAGGGCATGTGACTTCTCCTGGTGTGCTCAAGTTCACTAATTATATGGAGTTTTACAGAATATGGTGGATGGTGCATGTCTCTCGGTCAATATCGGTGGTGGTATCAAATGTTACATGCATGTATTTTGTTTGATTCCATTACATTGAATACAGTCATAGTCTATTTTTGAGTCCATGACTGATGATTGTGTCAGTGTGATTAATGTTTAATGAACAAAGACAGAATTTATTATTTGAGTTCAATATTGACAGCTGTTTGGGGGATTTTTTTTATGGGGCCAAAATAGTTATAATTTATAATTTTCTGTACTGAAAGGTTGCTAGCCTACCTACTTTATGTACTTCCTGATGAACAATTCAAGTGAAATTGATGAATAAATATAAATACTGTAAAATGCATGATATAAATGTTGTATTATTTAACTAATTTTAGTTACCTAGTTTTATTACTGATATCCACCCTCCTGCTGGGATCAGTTTAATCCTTATTTTTGGGATCAAAATGATTCCAATCATACCAAAAAGTTTTGAAAAACCCAACTTCAACAAGATTAGATTACGCGATCCAATCCAATTTCTGAATCTTTTTGAACTACCCATTTTCAAGATTTGATCCAATTTGATAGCCGTAATCTGATCAGATTACTTTTGAAGAACCGGCCCCAGGGGCCTCATTTCTAAACAAAAGAAGGCGTACGCCGCTCTCTACGCAATAATTGGTATTTATAAAAAGCAAACTTGACGGGAAAATTTGCAGTCCTTCACACAAGCTCGGACCCACACGTACGCACAAAAACGGGTGAAATGAGAACCGTCGGCAAACGTGTGTGAAATTAGACTGTTGTAAAAGAAATGCCAATACTGCCTCTCATAAATAACACGAACACCCGTTTGTTCGATCTGCAGAAATACAAATTAACACATTTTCAAAAAGAAAAGTGAAATATGTTCTGCAATAATATCGGCATGTTATTAAATTCATCCTCTAAACACAGCTGTTGCTTGTCAGATGCAATCAGACGGACGGTAATAAAATGCCATGATGCCGTCACAATGCGTAATGACGCTGAGTTATGCGTGAGTTAATACTTATGCAGGGTTCTCTCCAGTGTCACGCATTGAGCGTGAGTCACTCATGTCGGTCTTTAGTCACGCACTCCCGCCGCACATCCAATTTGTCACACAAAAAAAAAAATCAGACTTTGGTCCGGGCCGCTAGTCCAATAATTTAGCCGCTATATTTGGTTAATTGTAAATGGAATATGATGCAATCTGCCTCTGAGCCTGTGCGTGTGTCTATGGCGGCAAATCACTGTCAAAATTTGAGAGCGCAAATCAGGTTCACATGCGCACGTAATTAACACCCGCGAGCAAAAATCCGCCTCAAGAGCGAAAGTCCGTCTCGCACGTGATACTTGCTCGCTCGCGGGGTGTGAACTTCCTTACGAGGCTAATCTCTGCTCGCGCTCAAAGGTGTTTTCTGCTTCCGTGCCCTTTTCTATTTGACAGTAAGGGGGCGGAGCCAGTCACAATGCTATTTCTACATCTGATTGGACTAAAGTTGCCAGAAGGCGGGATAAAGCCAGTTTGCGATCGATATTTACAGAAGACGCGGAAGTCAGTATGCATGTAGGCACGGCTGACCAAAATGAGGTATAACTACATCTTCTAAAACGTAATTATCAAGCGATTGTTAACTGTAAAGAAATGAACGTGATACACAAGTAATTTGAATATCTCACATTAAGTTACTCCACTCCATAAGAAGACCGTGAAACTACTTTACTAACGTTAGCTAACGTTAACGCAGTTAGCAAATCTGCGTAAACGTGACGTTAAATAACAAGCTTGACTTAGCATTAGGTAACGTTTAACTAAACCAGAATAGCTATCTAACCAGCGTGTATTCGTTGTTATTGTGGAAGTCTACCAACATTTTGTTTATCTGTATAACTGGCAGAGTTACAAAATGCTACCAGGCGTGTTGTAGATTTGGTAAGAAGTGCCTTCTCAAAACCGTAATCAGGATCAGGAATCAGGAAACATTTATTAGCCAAAATATGTCAAACATACAAGGAATTTGTCTTGGCGGTTAGTGCGCGACAGTAGACAGACAAGACAACAGTGCACAAGTAATAAAACAAAGTGGAATGAAATGCTGATGCAATGGGTTAGTAGAATAAGGCTTATGGGTTAGTATAAAACAAGGGAATAAAGGTAAAAAAATTTAAATATTAAAAAGTTAAAAAGAAAAATATTAAGCATAAAGTGCACTAACAAACAAGTAACAGACAAGAGACAAAGTGATGAATTGCAGTTAAAGTGGCATGTGCAGTATGAGGGGGAGTGACCGGTGGAGTGTCATAGTCAGTCAGTGGGCGACCGGCTCTGTTGATGAGCCCGACTGCCGACGGGAAGAAACTGTTGGTGTGGCGGGAGGTCTTAGTCCTGATGGACCTCAGCCTCCTGCCAGATGGAAGGGGCACAAACAGGTTTTGTCCGGGGTGAGAGGGGTCGGCCGCGATCTTTTTAGCTCGCTTCAGAGACCTGGAAGCGAACAAGTCCTGCAGGGACGGCAGATTTCAGCCGATCACCCTCTCTGCAGAGCGGAGGACACGCTGCAGCCTGCCCTTGTCCTTGGCTGTGGCTGCAGCGTACCAGACGGTGATGGAGGAGCAGAGGATGGACTCCATGATGGCCGTGTAGAAGTGGACCATCATCGTCTTTGGCAGGTTGAGTTTCTTCAGCTGCCTCAGGAAGAACAACCTCTGCTGAGCCTTCTTGGTGATGGAGCTGATGTTCAGCTCCCACTTGAGGTCCTGGGTGATGATGGAGCCCAGGAAACGGAAGGAATCCACAATAGTGACGGGGGAGTCACACAGGGTGATGGGGGAGGGTGGGGCTCTGTTCCTCCTGAAATCCACAACCATCTCCACTGTCTTCAGAGCGTTGAGCTCCAGGTTGTTCTGGCTGCACCACGACACCAGATGGGCGGACTCGTCCCCACCAGAGATTAGTCCAATGAGGGTGGTGTCATCCGCAAACTTCAGGAGCTTGACGGACTGGTGGCTGGAGGTGCAGCTGTTGGTGTACAGGGAGAAGAGCAGAGGGGAAAGAACGCAGCCTTGGGGGGAACCGGTGCTGATGGTCCGAGAGGCTGAGACATGTTTCCCCAGCTTCACGTGCTGCTTCCTGTCAGACAGGAAGTCTGTGATCCACTTGCAGGTGGAGTCGGGCACGTGCAGCTGGGAGAGTTTGTCCTGCAGCAGAGACGGGATGATGGTGTTGAAAGCAGAGCTGAAGTCCACAAACAGGATCCTGGCGTAGGTTCCTGGGGAGTCCAGATGCTGGAGGATGTAGTGGAGGGCCATGTTGACAGCATCGTCCACAGACCTGTTGGCTCTGTAGGCGAACTGCACGGGGTCCAGGAGGGGGTCGGTGAGGGACTTCAGGTGGGTCAGGACTAGCCGTTCAAAAGACTTCATGACTACAGAGGTCAGGGCGACGGGCCTGTAGTCATGGAGTCCTGTGATCCTGGGCTTCTTGGGGACAGGGATGATGGTGGAGGCCTTGAAGCAGGCTGGTACGTGGCATGTCTCCAGGGAGGTGTTGAAGATGTCAATGAACACCGGAGACAGCTGGTCAGCACAATCCTTCAAGGAGTGAGGGGAAACGGAGTCCGGACCGGCTGCCTTACAGGGATTTAGTCTTCTAAAGAGCCGGTTAACGTCTCTCCAGAATAGAGAGGGTCGTTGCTGGTGGGGGAGGGGAAGGTGATAATGATGAAGAGGCGTGAGCACCTGATGGGCTGGGGGAGGGAGGGGAGGGGGACTGCAGCAAGTTGGTGGAGCTGTGGGGGATGGGATCAGGACATTGTCTTTCAAATCTGCAGTAGAACTCATTGAGCTCGTCTGCCAGGCGGAGGTCATTCATGGAGTGGGGGGTTTTTGGCTTGTAGTTGGTGAGGTGTTTGAGGCCTCTCCAGACCGAAGCAGAGTCACTTGCTGAGAACTGTTGTTGGAGTTTCTCAGAGTACAGTCGTTTAGCATCTCTCACCGCCTTGCTAAACTTGTATTTTGCCTCTGTGTACAAGTCTTTGTCCCCACTCCTAAATGCCTGATCCTTCTGCAGGCGTAGTGTTCTGAGTTCCGCTGTGAACCAGGGTTTGTCGTTGTTGTAACTCACCCTGGTGCATGATGGTACACAGCTGTCCTCACAGAAGCCGATGTAGGAAGTTACAGCCTCTGTGAACTCATCCAGACTGTCAGTAGCAGTCCTGAAAACATCCCAGTCTGTGCAGTCAAAGCACGCCCGAAGATCCTCCAGCGCCTCACTGGTCCACTTCTTGAATTCCCTCACCACAGGTTTGCAGAGCTTTAGTTTCTGCCTGTATGCAGGAATCAGATGGACCATGACGTGGTCAGAGTGTCCCAGTGCAGCACGAGGGACGGCGTGATACTGTGGTGCAACAGTGATCCAGCGTGTTCTCCTCTCTGGTGGGGCATTTAATAAACTGTCTGTATTTAGGAAGTTCATGGCTGAGATTTCCTTTGTTAAAGTCCCCGAGGACAATAACTAAGGAGTCCGGGTTGGTCCGCTCCACACGCCGTATCTGGTCGGCGAGTGTCCGCTGAGCCTCGTGCACGTTGCACGCCGGCGGCATGTAAACACCGACCAGGATGAATGAAGCAAACTCACGGGGGGAATAAAATTGTTGATGTTGATGAAAAAAAGTTTCCAGATCAGGAGAACAGTGTTGTAGGATCACCGTTACGTCGTTGCACCAGCTGTTGTTGAAGTAGAAGCAGATTCCTCCACCCTTTGTCTTGCCGGAGAGCTCCGTGTCGCGATCCGCTCGGAGCAGCTGGAAGCCCGCCAGCTGGAGCGCGGAGTCCGGTATCGATCCGCGTATTTCCTCCAGTTTGTTGCACAGTGAGCGCACGTTGAAGAGAAAGATGCCTGGCAGCGGAGTGCGAGAACCACGCCTGCGGAGTCTCACCAGCGAGCCGGCCCGTTTTCCTCGCCTACGGCGTCTCACCGCGTGACGAAAGGTGAGCGCACCTTTGACTAGAATGTCCAGTAATTCCACGGAAGAAAGCAGGAAAGTTGGAAGTAACTCCACTGGAGTTGTTCCACGGATGTTCAAGAGCTCATCTCTGGTGAAAGAGCTCCGGGAATCGCAGCAGCAAACGTAATTAACAACAAAAACAACAAAAAACAAAGCGCACCGAAGCACCGTGGCGGCCATCCATGGCGCCATCTTGGATGTATACTTGGGTAAGTAACTTGTGAGACAACATAGCAGACAGCGTGTTCCATTCCCATTGGCTATATAGGCTACTTCTGTACAGCCATTTAAAGCAATACAGATAACATAAATATGCCAGGTGGAAGCACATGTATGTTTAAATGACACCTGATGAGAGAGGGCTACAGTAGTAACTGCACACTTTCTTCCCCTTTCCCCATACATTTCTATGATACTGATGGACATCTAAAAAATTGTATCACCAGAAGGGGCCTGGATGCTGCATAAGGCTGCTGGTAAAATTCAACTGAGGTGTAATATGCCAGCAGTTGAATACAATTTAATTTCTGCATTCTACTATTATAATGGCCGTTGTTCATTACAATAACTTAAAACACTGTACACAATTCTACACGCTCCCACAGAGGAGGATCAGGCCAGCGGAAGCTGAGTCTTTTGGCACTTGAGGCAGAAGGTTATACAGGGAACCACCTTACCAAAGCTTTGAGTTGACTATATATAATGCCCATCCAGGACACCTTGGACACATCCCCCTTGCCGTACTCATCCAAGGAAAAGATGCCAAAAGCGCAATGTGCCGAAAAAGTAAACTATGGATGGTGTTACACGCCGACACGGCTCCAGGACATATTGTACTGTTCACGGTTGCAACAACTCGTGGCGATTGCTGAATGTTTGGTCGGAAGGAGAATGTTTCGACCATCAACCATCTACAAGGGAGTAAAATGCTATAGATTTGCACTCAAATACGGAAGGCTTATCATTCAAAGTCAACACAGTCTACTAATTATTACGCAGACGAATGTCAGCTTTTTCATAGAAAAAAAAAAGTAAGTGAATACCTTTATCCATTCCGAAGCTATTAATAGATGTGTCAGGGGTGCGCACTTTGAAGGGTTAAATGCTTTTAGTGCAGGCAGGCTTGAGGGGATTACTTTTTCTTTATATTACTCTTCGTGTTCTGTTATATATTAACACACGGATACATACAAACATCTTAATACAAGCATAAGATGGGCTAATGTACCTTCCAAAGCGCGGCGGCTGCATGGCTACAGGCACGACGTCAATACGTGGAGACACACAAGGAGCATCAATCCAACATAAATGCGTTCAATACAAGTTACATATCTTTAGTTCCTGCACAATGATCATAAATTAAATGATTAATATTCCCAAAATTCCAATGAAGTAATACATACACTTCCGGCTCTTACAGAGACTGTATGTCTACTGTAAACTGTTAACAGTTCATGTATTGTGCATAATTTGAAGTAAAATAATGGAAAACAAGTATTGTTTAGGCACCGGTATGTTTTATAGGTATCGTTTTAGCACTGGTATCAGGAAAACCCCAAACGATACTCATCCATAGTGGATAATTGTATAATTATAACATCTTGAGACTGAATTGAATGGTGCAGGAAACACTGTATGCTTTGGTATTCTCATTGTTTAAATACTACATTTTCTCACTTTTTCTGAGATTTTACACTTATTTGGTCATGGAAATTTAATTTAATGTCATGGAAGAGTCATCGAAATCCACTGGTTAAAATGTGTATGACCCCTGTAGTTAGTGTTTTAGTGGAGGTAGAGTCTGAAGAGTGAAATGCTGTCTTACCTTCCTCGAATACCCATCCACTCCACTAAAGATTACAATGTTGTATCAAAGAAAACAGAAAAATTCCAACAGCACCCCTGCATTAAAACACTAATAGATAATTCGGTTGTTATTTTTCCTGCCTATTTATCGCCCCAGAGTTCCGTTTGTGACGGTAATGC
The DNA here is from genome assembly GCF_964276395.1 of Gasterosteus aculeatus. Taxonomy (NCBI): domain Eukaryota; kingdom Metazoa; phylum Chordata; class Actinopteri; order Perciformes; family Gasterosteidae; genus Gasterosteus; species Gasterosteus aculeatus. The sequence continues at coordinate 638,315 of NC_135692.1, read as the reverse complement.
ACCAAACACCAAGAAGCTGGTTAGTCAAGCGCCATTAAAACTTAACATAAAATAAACGGACAAGGATTGCAGCTTGATTGGACGTGGTTGTTACCACGTTGTCCAACTCCTCGTCACTGATGGAGTTATAAAGTTCTGAAATGGACAATTCAAACGCCCTCATCCTCCTAAAGATTGTGCTGACTGAAACTCCAAGCAGTTTTGCAATGTAGGGCACCGAGCAGTTTCCAACATCTCAGCCAACTGCTGTCTCTCTAAAACCTAGGACGTCCGCTCAGACCAATTACTGGTACTGCTGTATCTGGGGCTGTCGAGTCTAAAGAGCCCCTGCAGTCCCTGTAGTATTTCTTGGGGTATGTCAACACGTCCCGAAAGAGCTTGCAGGAGGTTCATCTCCTGACGACACACAAACTCCAGGAAATGAATATCAAGTGGTGTTCGAATGAGTGCGAGCTCCAATTTTGACAGGAGAACACTTGACGGCGGAGAACATGCTGTGGAGAACAATGATGTACACTTTAGGAAAAAGCACACCTCAAATATTTATTGACTACTGTACAACGTCACTCTACCGTTTTGTGGGGGTGGTGGATATTTAGAGTGCAATTAGCTTCTAAAAACGACAACATGTGAATGTACTTCTTAGAATTGTAGCATCTGTGAGATGCGTGTAGTGGTAAAAACATTCTGTAAATAGTCTTGTGCTAAAAGCCAGGTCGCAGTGGTTGACCCTGAGATGGAGAGATAGAAAGATTTAGGGTTTGCAGCTGTGTTTGGGGAAGGGGGTCATCTCGCTCTCACGGACCTTCGATCAGAGGAGCATGGTGTGTTACCCTCAGCTTCACCTAAGTTCTTATCTCAACTTGATTTGTGGCTTCTCGAGACTGGCGCTAAGAACTGTCGGCAAGTGTATAAAAACTCAGCGTTTTCACTGCTCGGGGACGTCATTACACAGAGCACTGGAATACGTGCTGGTGTGTTGGACCTCCTGCTTGCAAGCAATAGTTAGAGCCAGATATCTGCGGGGAATTGCTCATGTAATCTTTTTCTCACACATCTTATGTCAAATCAAAAATTGACTCATTTTGACTGCAAAAACTACAGGCCGCCGCATCTTTCTGCGTCGACGCACTGGTTTCACTTCCTGGTTGTAAAGTCTTGCTATCACAACTCAGACAGAGACCCAAACGCAGATATGAGGAAAAAGGTTTAATGAAGAGGAATTCGGGCAGGCAGTGTCGTTGTCGGAGGCAGGCAGGAGTTCGGTGCACGGGAGATCAGGGGTTCAGAGGTGGCAGGCAGTGTCGTTGTCGGAGGCAGGCAGGGGTCAGTACACGGGGATCTCAAGAATCGACTGGAAACTACGGGTATATAACGCTGGTAAGACCTGGTGAAACACACAAGACGAACTGGCGACAAGAACAGGGAGAAGACACAGGTTATATGCCCAAGGGATAATTGACAAACAGGGAACACCTGGTGGTGAGGAGACAGGGGAAAAACAGGTGAAAACGGGTGAACACAATTAGGGCGTGACACTTGCGTGTGTTGCAGAGCGATTCACCTCCAGAACAACAGGTGGAGTCACGTGTTTTGTTGAAGACGACCTGGAGAGTCACGTCTTTGTGTGTGGAAGTCGCTGGTGGCTTTATTTATTGATCATAGACTTTATCGCCCCGTGCATCCACACTGCTGCTTTTCATCAAGGACACATTTGTCCCGTATTTTCCTCCACGACTTTGTTCCCTCGTTTGTGGAGATCTCCCTCCATGAATCAGAGGCCATCCGGCGTCCTCATAGTCTGCCAATGACGGCTTGTACAAGTGCTCATATTTAAAAGCTCTTCAATCTGATCCGTTCTCTCGTAAACATTCTTCCTTTTGATAACGGCCGTATTGTGCTGTGAAAACGGAGACGTGAGACTCCGTAAAGGACGTAGTTGGCAGACCAATCACAGCCTGCTGCTGCAGGAGCCTGCGTCGCTTTTGATGCAAGTCTAGAAAAATGGGTCGACGCACCGGTGTTTCATCGACGGAAACTATAATGATATTTTTTTCGTTAACGACCTTTTTCCCATGACTAAGACAAGACTAAGACATGACGAAAATGGATCTTTGAACTTTCGTAAACAAGACGAGATGAGACAATGTTGGTTTTTGACGAAGTTGTCCTGTCTCCATACTCCACGCCCTCCCTGCAAGTGAAGCCCTAGGGACTTGTTCAACATTGCATGACGGCTCAAGGACAAGGTCAAGCGTCTGGACAGAAAAAAAGAATGGATATTTGGACACACTTGAAATGTATGGTGACGGAAAACAAAACCCAGTGTGCTGGAAATAAATCATGTGGTTTTAAAATCAGTGGGAAAAACACGACGGACCTCAGACATCTGAAAGCCCACCATCCTGAAGGTCATGCCATGGTAAGTTCGCTCGTAACTCTCAATGATAGCTAGCTAATATTAACTAGTTATAAGCATATATTTGCTAACGTTAAGTCCATTTCAAAAGGGGCAGTTGAGTGTATAGGATGTCAACTTGGATAGCTACCTAATAAGTATCGATTGAAGCCTTCTGTTAGCCTTGGCAAATGATTGACAACATTTTTAGATAGCTAACCATGAGGTAGCATAGCCAACTTAAACTAGCTATCGATAGCTAGCTGGTAAGCGTAAATGCATTAATCAAGAAAAATACGTTATTGTGTGATTGGTTTACATATCCTTGTCTATTTGGGCAATTGTTATTATCATTGGCACCATTTTCCACTGTCACATCTAGCCGGGTAGCTAAATCGGTTGTTTATCAGTTTATTAGATGAGGATATGTGTTTGATTTAGCTCTAAAGCCAGGAACGCATAGAAGTTGCATTGTGCTATCACGTCATTTAAATCTTCAAAATCTAGACTTGATATTCTGTCATATTTTAATGATAAAAATGTTAATTAAGCATTGTCGTAAAGAGATTATTTACATTTAATTGATTGTAATTCAGCAGTAGGCATTTAGTAGTGTTTTATGATCAGATGCAACAACTCTATCAAGCATTCTTCTGTTCACCAGTGAAGTATAAAGCCGACTCAGGCGAACAACAAAGCAAAGAAGAGGCTATTGCCCCGTGGATCGGGCGCACTGGCCTACCTACCCGTTCGGTTGAGGACGAAGATTTAGTTAAAATGATGCTGACCATTGATAAGAGGTTGACCGTTCCCAAGAAAGCTAAAATAACAAATGTAGTTGATAAACTTTACAATGCCGAAAGGCAGACATTTAAAGACAGACGCACGCAAAGTCACGATTGGGCTGGACATATGCACGAAAGAAGGGCTCACGGCAGCATTCCTTCCTATTATTGCACTCAGCAAAACGGGGCAACAGACATACTGCTGATGCTTGAGCAGATCTCCCACCCACACACTGCAGAGTGCATCATTACATTACATTACATGTCATTACATTACATCATGTCCCACTGCGCAATGTGACGTCACAGTGACGTCTTTTATATGTCATTTTGGACGTCCAATTCTGGTCCACTGAAGGGGTTGTTTTGTAACGCCAGGTGACGTCTTTTTTTGACGTCTACTGCACGTCTAATGGTCACGTCCGTGGGACCTCCATATAAGGGCTATTTATAGTACAAATGTGGTCGTTTTAGACGTCTTTTCAACGTTAATTTTAGACTAATTTTAGACGTTTTATACTACTTCTATAACTTTCAAGAGGGTGGGGGACATGTTTTCTGTACCAGTTAATTTGCCTTTGTTTAGCTCAGCAGCTAGCTTGAACAGGGAATGGATTATACTTTTGTGTGCATCTCCAATTAACACCCAATGCTGTGAAAATCAAATGGGATTTTTTGGACAATTATCTGTAACAGTATGCCACCTTCTGAAATGGGACTAGATCATTTACCAAAAACTCCATTTGATTGTCTCAGCAACAGATAAGAGAAGCATACAAAGGTGTAATAGATTCAAACTAGCTGTCCTCCACCCTCTGGAAACATGAGACTAAAGATACACACACACAAATAAATCATTCCATCTTTATTCAAAAACAAATGGCCCTGAATGGCATAGGAAGGGCACCAGACTTATCAAGCATAACACAGTTGAAGCAGAATTATAAATATATATGTATATATATATATATATATATATATATATATGGATGGCTCATGTAGCTCCCAGTGTTATAAAAAAAAGGGAAACACAATCTTGACTAAATGTCCACGCCTCTGTCGCCACATCACTGGTGAGGTGGAAGCCGATATCATTTAGGACCGTCTTCCTGCATGGAGTGAGGGGGCTGGCTTATCAGGGCGTTGTAAATCCTCCACGTCTTTGCGGCGCGGCTTCAGGTGCTCGGACACGTTCACTTTGATCTTCTCCTCGGTGGCTGTGGGATCGAATTTCATGAGCCCTTCTGCACGAGCAGAAAAAGACAAATGATTATGCAAAGTCAATCTGCAGTCATACACCCAAGTCCCCAGATTTGTAAGCAAAAATATGTTTCCTGTACATCCACTACCAATACTGGATAAATACAAAACCATCAACTAACACTAAGGCCACATGAGGGCTTACCTTGTATTGCTCTATAAAGCTTTGTTCCCTCTAAAGGACGTTTCCCCATTTTCCTCTTGCCCTTAAATTAAATTTGGCCGTGAGGCTGTTGGTGAAGAGCCTAAAGAAAAATACATTTCAATAAATGAATGTGAACACATTACAAATGCAATAAATCCTTTACACTAGTTGATCAGTGTCCCCTAGTCTTCTTTTGGAAATTGATCTTGATCAAAAAAATAGGACAAATCCAACATTTAAGGACCCCAATTTTCTTTATGAATGAAAGCTAAAATAACAAATGTAGTTGATAAACTTTACGATGCCGAAAGGCAAACATTTAAAGACAGACTCGCCACAGCACGCAAAGTTTAACATAGAGGCAGGCAGATTAGCATGGGTGTGTAAACTAATGGGCACAACTGTATTAACGTGACCTATTCTGACATGCTCATGCAGATACCTGTCCAACACTTTGTGGGCACAGTCCTTGGTGTTCCGCCCACCATTTCTGGAAATTTGCAGCACCTGTTGAAATAAGTGCATAATATAGTTGACTGACACTCCACAGAGGAATCTTAACAGTGTGTGAGTGCACTGTTTTATTTTATTTTAGGGTATCCATTACTTTGAGACTTGTAAAACCTACTAGGGTATCAAAGGTCTGTGCGTCAGAGAGGCGTTGCTCCTCAAACTCCTCCATGGTGTCAATCCTCTCAATATGGACAGCTGAAGAGGCAGGCTGTGTTTCCTTCAGGCGATTGCGGATATCCACCTGTAGGTTCAGGACTCTTTTCTGGAACACTGAAATAAATAAACACATTTATTGATTATAACCATGTTCCAATTACAATAAAAAGGTTAGCTTGCTTACAATTGTTTTTGTAATCAGCTTCAGTGTTAAAGAAAGTCCAAAGAAATATCATCTGACATGATGGAAACCAAGCTACGCCTATTTCTGTGGACAGGGAACAGTGAATGAAGAGAGAAGGTGGTACAATTAAAAGGGTTTTGTAGCAACTGAGCGACTGCTCCAGCTGTGTGGACTTACTCTGGTCAAAGACTGGTCACTAGATGGTCCAGCTCATATCAGATGGTCTCCTGCCTTCTTGAAGTGAAGGACTCAATTGTCCAGGTGGCTGATGGGATGGACTGGGACTGTCTCCTGCCCAGTGAGTGGCAGAAGCTGGCTGCTGTCAGAGACCTGCTCCTCCCCTTTGCAGAGCATACTAGGATGCTACAGAGCGACACCATGTCCTTATCCCTGGTGGTGCCCGCCCTCTTGGACCTGAGTGCTCACCTGTCCCGCTTCCCCCAGAGCGCTGGGGAAGATTACATTTCTCAAACAATATGACCACAGGAGGAGGATGACGCTTATGAGGAGGAGGAAGAGGGAAGGGAGGCACCAGAGACATCCCCATCTTCAAAGTACAAGTCGGCCATTAAGACCAAAGTCCTCTGTCAGGCAAGAGCTACAAAAGTCCCAGAAACCCTTTGCTTTTGACCTTCTGGCAACGCCAGCATCCCAAGCATTTGCTGAGCGGGTTTTTAGCATAACAGGAGACCTCACTCGTGGTCGGCGAAATCGAGCAAGGCTCATTTTAGAGAATAAATAACTTGATGGGAAGCCTCATTCTGCTGAGGTGGGGGTTCATGTTGCTGTTAAGACTGACCCATATAATTGTTAAAGCGTGTGTTGTTACACTGTTCTGTTTAACTCATTTCTTGTCCATGCACACATAAACCCCAAAACCCCACAAACAACGAGCCTACACACTCACGCACACACACACACACACACACAAAACTTGTTTTTCTGTACGCACACATAAACACTGTTAAAAGTTTGAGATATTTGTGATGTGTTTTATGTAAATATGTGTTACGTTTTATTTGTCAGAAAATAAATAAACCGACTAGACAAAGACTTTTGTTTCTTTTTGTTGGAAACTGAGATTTTTCTAAACTCTTAACACAGACTCACACCTACAAGACACAATTGGCACACACAATTTTCTTCTCAAAAACACATTTTGTTAAATATATACTAACTCTTAATTTCTTTCTCTGCACACACTAACTTTACCAAAACACTGGAAATCTGACTCAAAATGAAATTATTCTGTCATAACATTTGTTTTCACTTCACAAGGTACATGCAGTCAAACGAAGTACACCAGGTTTCAGAATTCTGGCTATTGTTGACATTATAAACATTGCATAGACGTATGTTTCAGGTAACATGCAATGCACCATTTACACTAAATGTATTGGTTTGGAACTGTATGTGCACATGTGCAGTAATGTTCACACTCAAACGCATTCCAGTAAAAAGCAAATTGGTTATTTTTTCTTAACTGTTTACCAAAGACGGTACAGTAGAAACAGTATAATAGAACAGAAAAGGTTTATTTTAAAAAAATATCCATGAAACACACGAGCATTCTGAAAAAAACAACAGCCAAAAGCCCAGATGACAAGGGGGGAACTAAAAATGGCAAACAATGTATGCATCTAATCCCTGCGATCTTCAGGGTTCGGCCACATGTTTTCGTCAACATCACATCTGACATCATCTAAGGCGATGCACCTGGGATCAACCCGCGTGGCATGTCGGATCCACCCGTGGCCATCGTGAACTGTGATGTCCCTGCAGCCAGCATCCATGGCTTCAAGGAGGGACATCGGGTCCTGTGGCTGATGGTCAGAAGAAGAAGAACTCCTCTTCCTGCACCTGCAACTCTCACTGCACCTCCTTCTACATCTGCACCCCTTACTCTTCCTCTCACTGCACCTCCTACTGCACCTCTCACTGCTCCTCTTCCTGCACCTGCTCCTCTCACTGCACCTCCTACTGCTCCTCTCACTGGACCTGCACCTCTTACTCTTCCTCTCACTGCACCTCCTTCTGCATCTCTCACTGGACCTGCACCTCTTACTCTTCCTCTCACTGCACCTCCTTCTACATCTCTCACTGCTCCTCTTCCTGCACCTCTTACTGCACCTGCACCTCTCCCTGGACCTGGTCTTCTCCCTGGGCCCCTTGCTCTTCCTCTTCCTCGTCCAGACATTACAGTGTTTGTCTTTTTCTGTTTCCAAAAGCATCACTCCTCAAAGTCCTCCTTAAATAAGCCAGACTGGAATCAGCTGTTGTTGATTTACCAACATAAATCAGCTGTCAATTATTCAATAGTTTGTTCATTATCAGCTGAGATATATTGTTTTTGAACTGATATCATTGCAGAAGCAGAGGTTTTTATTCTGTATCTACGGTTTGGAATATTGTTTTTTCTATTGTGGGATGGTGTGTGTTAACATTTGTGAATTCTACTAAAACAATCCATCGTTTTGTTGGGAGGTTTGACTTGTCTGTTACGATACATGTAAGCATTGTGGACATGTGTTCACTGACTGCATATTGTGTGAAAACGACGTGAAATGTGTGAATGGTTTGGCCACAGAACACCGATGCTGTGCTAATTGTCTTTAGAGTTTTGAAAATGTGACTGTTTGGACAAACGCTTGTTAGCGGTTGAAAAAACTGTAAATGTGACTAAAACTAATTACCTAGTCTAGTTTTCATCGATGAAAACTAGACTAAAACTAAGGATTAAAATGACTAAATGAGACTAAAACTAATATGCATTTTCGTCTTAAGCCTAAATCAAAAATAGCTGCTAAAATGAACACTGGATGCACGCAAGGAGGTGTGAAAAGACACGCAAGGGGCTCTTACGTCTGCGTTTTCTTGCGTAGCTCTTAAAACGCAGAAGCATAAACTAGGCTTTAATGCTCCTTTTAATATTACATGTATTTAGAAAGAAATTTTAATACAGTAGATTTTCTAGGTAACTTAGATTTCAGGGACCCAATATAATCCGTGTATCGTTCTTTCGTTTAATTGATAAACCAAAAACGAAAACGATTTGTTTTTTTGTCATTCAATTCAGAATGACATTCTCAGTACTGAGGCAACGAAATGCAGTTTAACATCCAACCAGAAGTGCAAAATAGCAAAAAGTGCAGAGTGAGTGCATATGTAAAGTGTAATAAGTGAATAAATAGATATGTACAGTAAGAAATAGTGGTGCAACATGAACAGTAAGAAATGGATATACAATAACAGTGCAAATGTTCAGGAATCAGGGATCATTTGTTACCAAAATATGCCAAACATACAAGGAATTTGTCTTGGCGGTTGGTGCGTGACAGTTCAGTGGCTGGAGGAGGGTGTGTGGCAGTCAAGCCAGGGTGGAGGGGGGAGTACAGTCACTGAGGGAGATGTGTGTGGGGTGGGGTGGGGGGCAGAGTTCAGTAGAGTGACAGCCGCAGGGATGAAGCTGTTCCTGAACCTGCTGGTCCAGGAGCGGAGCACCCTGTAGCGCCTCCCAGGGGGGAGGAGGGCCAACAGTCTGTGGCTGGGGTGAGAGCTGCGCCCTCCAGACATCTCTTGCTCCGGACGCCTCGATGGTGGCGAGTGAGGAACCAGTGATGCGTTGGGCGGTTTTCACCACCCTCCAGCAGTAGGCGGACCTCTTTGTTCATCCATGGCTTCTGGTTGGGGAAGGTGGTGATTCGTTTAAGTGTGGTGACACGGTCGATGTTGATGAAGTCCAGAACGGAAGAGGCATAGGACCCCCAGAGAGGCATAAGAGGCATAGGAGTCAATGTCCGTGTGGGAGTCCAGTGTGGCCTGAGTGGCAAACACACTCCAGTCCGTGTGTTCGAACCGAAGCTGTAGTGCAGCGTCTGCTCCCTCTGGCCACACTTTAACTGTCCTCACTGTGGGTTTCACACGTTTGATGAGTGGTGTGTATTTAGGGAGAAGACACAGGGAGAGGTGGTCAGACGGTCCTAGGTGGGAGGGGGGCTGCCATGTAGGCATCAGCCATGTTGGTATAGACCTTGTCCAAAGCAGCGTCTCCTCTCGCGGCAGGAGACATGTTGGTGGAATTTGGGGAGTACAGTCTTCGGGTTGGAGTGGTTAAAGTCACCCGCAACTATGAAGGCTGCCTCCGGATGTAAAGTCTGTTGCTTGCTAATGGCAGTATGCAGTTCTTTCATTGCCAGTTTAGCATCCGGGGGGATAAGCTGCAGTCACAACAGTAGATGGAAACTCCCTGGGCAGATAGAACGGCCACAACAGACCTGGGCATCTTACGGCCCGCGGGCCACATCCGGCCCTTTGTGCGTCCCTGTCCGGCCCGCGTGAGGCCAATCATAAATTACAACATAAATAAAAAACATATCCATGTCGAGGGTGCAATACAACTGTGCTGCTTTTATTTTGAAAAGTGTTATTTATGGACGTAAGTCCGTGCGTAACCTGTGAGTGAAGGTGCACGGCGACAAGTGATGACGAATGCAGTGTTTTCAGCAAGACATGGACCGCCAAGTATTTCTTTACAGAAATTAAAGGTAAAGCCGTGTGCTTAATTTGTGGTACACAGGTTGCTGTGTTTAAAGAGTATAATTTGAATCGCCACTACACGACGAAGCACGAGGATAAATACCGGAATCTGATGAAGAACACGCAAGGGAGGCTGATGCGTTGATGGTAAAACTGCAAACCCAACAAGGACTTTTTACCAAACTTCACACCCCCAGAGATGCAGCCGTCAGGACAAGTTTAGTCATTTCTCACAAAATCACCGGCCGACTTTGACTGTTTTTCTCTGGCTTTGGATGAGAGCTGCGATGTACGTGACACCGCCCAGCTGCTCATCTTCTTACGTGGGATAACTGCACTTTCAAATCACGGAGGAGCTGGCAGCCAATTAAAGGGACAACCACAGGTAATGACTTGTTCAGAGGTAAATGCGTGTTTGGACATGTTAGGACTGAAATGGGACAAGCTGGCAGGCGTGACAACAGATGGTTGTCCAAATCTGACGGGGAAAATGTTGGACTTTTGAAGAGGATGCAGGATAAAGTGACAGAAATTAACCTTGTGCAAAAATTGACATTTTTGCATTGTATTATACATCAGGAACTGTTGTGTAAGACAGTGTTAAAATTAACCATGTTGTTGATGCTGTAACTAAAACAGTTAACTTTATCAGAGCGAGAGCGTTAAATCATAGACAATTTGTTGCACTTTGAGGAAAATGAGCGTGAACATTGTGACATAAGCTACCACAGCAACGTCAGGTGGCTCAGCCTGGAAAAGTCCTGAAAAGTGTCTGGAACCTGAGAGACCAGATTCAGAATTTCTGTAAGAAGAAAGGACATGTCATCCCAGAACTTTCAGATGAAGACCTCGGATTCTCTGTGGATGTGACTGCACTCATGAATGGACTGAATGTCAAACTGCAGTGCAAGGGCCTTTTTGTGCATGAGATGTACAGTGCAGTGACGGCTTTCATGAGAAAGTTGCAGCTTCTCTCAAGCCAAGTGAAGGACAACATTCTGACCCACTTGCCAACACTAAAGGAAGCCACAAGATCAGCCGATCACCTCCACAAGTACTCAAGCAAGTTTGAAGCACTCCATGGAGAGTTTGAGGCATGCACATGGTTTCTTCTCCCTTCAACTGCAGTGTGGACAATGCACCAAGCGATGTTCAGATGGAGCTCATTGACCTGCAGCCAGATTTCAATGCCCTTGTTCAAGCCCAGAACAGGCTGGATTATTCGCACTGAAGAGGTAAAACGAGGTGGAAAACATAAGTTATTGTATTGCAGTATTTCTATAAACGTGTTAAGTTGTTTGTTGTTTTTCCTTGTTTGTGGAACAAAGTTAAAGTGACAAGTTAAAAATAAATTGCAGTGATTCAATGATTGTTTTTGTTTTCTTATTTCAATATATATATATTAGGCTAAGAGTTTAAATAAAACCATCAAAAGCAATCTGCTTTTGTACAAAGTTAGGTTAAATTAAATTACATTTTTTATCTTACGGTATATCAAAAATAATATTGAGCAAAATTGAATTGAAATATTGTCGATGTGGCCCTCCAGCAGTGCTCGGGTTGCTCATGCGGCCCCCGGTAAAAATGAATTGCCCAGCCCTGGTCTACACCGAACCATGAGATACTCAAGGTCAGCAGGGCAGTGTCTCTCGATGATAGCAGTGTCCGTACGCCAAGCATTGTTCACATAGATGCATAGTCCACCGCCTCTGGTCTTACCGGAGTCCTCTGTTCTATCCGCCCGGAGGATGTAGCGCCCCTTTAGCTCGATGGCGCTATCGGGAACGCCGCTGTTGAGCCATGTTTCCGTGAAAATCATGACGTTGTAGTCTATGATCTATTTATGAGTGGTGATCCGCAGCCGCAGTTCATCCATTTTGTTCGCCAGAGACCGAACATTGGCGAGGAAAATGCTGCGTAGAGAAAGCCGGTGAGGAGTTAGCTTTAGCCTAGCTCGTAGCCCTCCTCGCTTCCCCCGCCTTTGTTTACGGTCTCTTGTGAGCATTTCCGGTCGGCGTAGCCGGGTTGGTAGCTACCGCTGTCTTGGAGATCTCTGGAATGAGCCGGAGACCGTCGATAAAGTGGTCGAAATCGCCATCTATTGTCTATAATTAGTCAAATTGTCCTCCATGTTTATGACTTGTTGGCCAAGCAGGTGTACCAGGGCCTGTTTTAATCAGTAGTTCTGTCAGGGCGGTATCCGTGCGAGGGGAGAGGGAAGGTAGGACTCAAGACGCAGTGGGGCCGGAACCGGCGGGGTCGGGGCCTGGAGTCGGAACCGGGGTCGGGCCATAAAGTCCTGGGGCCGGGACCGGGGTCGGGTCAGGCGGTCGCTGCGGCCCAGCGTGGAGGCCTTGGGAAGCCTGGTGTTGGACCTCGAGGTCCATCAACCGGTCCCAGTACGATCCCCCGCCTGAAGACCAGGAGATCGGAGGATGGCACAAACGGCACTGGGTCGTTGGAAGTTGGCGTCATTCTGTCAGGACGGTATCCGTGCGAGGGGAGAGGGGAGGTAGGACTCAGACGCAGAGTTCTTTCAGGAAACAAAAAGGGACTTTAATAGTCAAAACTTCCAAAAACTTAAAACTGCAAAAACATGGTCAGAAAACTGTGACAAGGACAAGATCAAAATCAAAAACATGAGCATGGCATGCGCTTCGGACCCCCAACAATTAGTAATGACGCGAAGTGACAACAGACACACGTGGCTTAAATACGCTAGGGAGGTGCAGGTGATTGGAAACAGCTGGAAACAATCATGACATGACAGACAATCACAGGGGACGACAGGACAAGGCAGGAAGTGAAGTGACCCAGGGAGAACAGAGGCAAGAAACTACGAAATAAAACCAGACATGAACCCAAACTGTGACAGCGCTCCCCCCTCAAGGGCCAAATTCCTAACCTGACGAGGAACAGACAAGGGGCGGGAGGGAGGCAAAATAGGGACGAAGGTCAGGCCACCCGGGGGACTCCGGCGGGCGGCCCGGCGGGCGGGGAGCCTGCAGGGGTCGGTCTGTCGCTTGGCCCGGGGGGCGTCCGGAGGTTGGACCGGCGGTCCGTCGCTTGGCCGGGGGGCGCGTGAAGACGCTGGCTGCATGGCACCCGAGACCTCCGGAGTCGGAGGCTCAGCCCCCGCCATAGCCCCCCCCCCAGAGCCGGATCCCAGACGGCCCTCAAATCACCAAGGGGAGGGCGGGAGAGGACCACGGGATGGGGGGGAGGGGGCCGCAATCGAGGAGCGGGGCCTGGAGTCGTGGAGCCGACCGACCGGCTGGGCCTCTCACTCCCTCACCCCCCTGACCAACCGGCTGGGCCTCACCCGTCCCCACACTCACCCCCTCGAGAGAGAGTTACTGTTCTTTACTCCTGTTGGCGGTGTGCTGATATTTTCTTGTGGATCCACACAAACATAATTACTATATATATATATATATATATATATATATATATATATATATAAAATTACTATAATCACAACCCAATAAAGAAGATTGGAATCACATCTGCGTTGTGATTGATGCTCCACATCCAGCTGTTCCCCTTCGTTTCTCCTGTTAGGGCTGCAGGTTAGAAAAGGAATGCTGCCTCCTGGTGGTATGAACGGAAAACACCTATTTTCTTAAGTCACCTTTAGGACATTGTGGATATGAAACATACTCATGTGTTATGTATTCAAATTCTCAATTTAGACACAACGTGCTTCTCTGAGAGCAGAGACTCTTTATTCCCCTCCGGTTCATACGGAGGGTAAAAGGAAACATAAAAGAATGTTTAACCAAACTAATTGAATGGTTGCATGAAATAAATGTAGTCTGTCCGAATATATTTGAATGGACGTTCTGGTAAAATAAACCTGAGGTTTGTGTGTTGCACAATCAACGATGCCAAATCCTTTTCCTAGTAATTAGAACTAAACTACACTTATTCCTCTTCGCCATCACAGTTGTGTCTTCCCAAAGTCGTTTTTCTTCTTGCAGTGGCGTTTATTTGTATTTTTAATTTTGTGATCTTTTAATAATTGACACAAGTCAGAATGAAGGGATCAGCAGAACACCTTTATTAGTCATGAACAACAATACTGGACATAAGAACTCGATGCGGCCCCTTCCTTCTCCTGCTCACCACGAGCAGCCTGCAGGCCCCCCGTCATAGACCACGGGAAGGTCTCAGGCTGCAGGGCCTGGGGGGCTGCTGTGGTGAGGGTCTTCGGAGTCAGAGGCCGCTCCATCAGTGACACTTGGTGCTCAGTCACAACTCAAAGGTGGATTCTGGGGAGGAAGTGAGGATAGGAGACAGCACGGTGCCGGTCACCAGGTCGCCCCTCACAGCACCCTGCAGCAAACAAACCAACCTGCTGGGAGGAATGGGCGTGGCCTCTTTGGCCCGTCACATGACATGGAATCCGACCCATAAGGACCGTGAACACAGTGAACCGGACTAAATGAAACATCTTCCTCTGTAGGAAAGTTGGTGCCATATAACAACATTAACATTTTTAATTTCATTAGTATCACGGCATTTTAGGAAATAGGGGAACTTCAAAATAAAGAGAATCCCCTTGTAAACATCTATTTTATAAACCCCTGTGTCCTGTCGAGGTCATTCTGTAACATTACTTCATGGTGAAAACCAACACATGAATCCAAATAACCGACTTTTAGTTTGACGCCAGCGGGACAAAATATATAAAACATCCAGGGATTCTCCCCCAACAGTTATTTGCCACAAAATAAGCCAATAATAAATATTTGATTAAAATAAAACTGATTACCAATGCGGTCAGGTCAACTAATGCAATCGTGCTCGCTCAGCATTCATTTGTGTGTGTGTGTGTGTGTGTGTGTGTGTGTGTGTGTGTGCGCGCGCGCGCACACACACACACACACACACACAGCTTTTGGTGGTAAAGGACATGAACGTGTCAGTTAACATAGAGGTTAGTGGACTGTTGTGTCCAACAGCTGCCTGTTTGTACACTGCTGAACTTGAGTTAGCTATGCTATGCTACACGCTACAGGTGGGACACGCTTTGTAAGACTATTACAGTCCAGACGGCAGGCGGCTGGTACGATCCTCTGCAGCCGATTGAAGGAGTTTGTCGACCTCTTCCAGCTGTTAGTCAGCCTCGAATGGCCCTTCTGCTCCTCTTGGTTTGAGTTGCAGTGCTCGTCTCCCTGCGAAGGTCTGCAGAGCTACTCGCGTAGCATCTTGCTGAGTGCGCGATGACTTCCAGCGGCCCCACAGACCTCTGTGACCTCTGTGACCTCTGTTCATGCTGCCTGACACGGAGCCCGTCTTTAGATGTGAACGCCATTAGCGCTCAGGGGGCGAGCTAGCTTTGTTAGCAGGGAACGTGCACCGGCAGCTCATTAAGGGGAGATTCATAATGCAGATGTTTTACTGGTATTTTCCATATTCTGAATGTGAACAGTGTTAATTATTAATGAATCGTGGGGCTAAAATGGACTGTTGGGTGGAGAGATTTCTGCTTCAAAATGAATCCCTGTTATAATTCAAAACACGGCGGAATGTAACATACGTGTCCTTCAGCACACAGAAGCTGTGACAGCTGCTGGAACGGACGATTAGAACTAAATCAGAAGCGACGGGTGCAGTAAGGTGCGTTTGGGACACGGGGGAAGGGGCTGTAGAACAACGTGGTATCAGTCCGATGGTCAGCTGCCCTCTAGCTCGCCCTCGCACCGAGCCCAGCCAATGAGCTGTGGATGATGCTGCAGATGGACTCCGCCCCCTCCCCTTCCAGGAAGGAGTGGTGGTCCCCCTCAATGACGTGGACCGACAGGTCGCCATCGCAGACCTGATGAAACAGATTACAGTCTTGTAAGGGGGGGGGGGGGGGGGGGCTGTGCAACAGTAAAAACAGAGGATTGTGTGTGATATTTGAATGATTAATAAGTGTTTATCTTAAGATGAAACACTTGTGTATGGTGTGCATCCTGTTGATCCGTCCATTGATGAAGGTCTACTTAGGGTTCGTACAGCTGTGACTTCATCCTACTACAGATGTTACCTCGCTGAGCTTGTAGTCGGCTCCCAGGCTCCGCTCGTAGTCGCTGCTGGTGTTGGCGCGCAGTAGCGCCACGCTGCCGTGCAGCTTGGACGCCGGCACGTAGCAGTCAGCGGCCTTCAGCTTGTAGTAGAAGGTGGTGGCTGCAAAGTGCAGCGAGTCCCGGCTGATGTTCTTGTGGCTGGAGGCGATGAGGTCCACCGCGGCGTTGACCCGGGCCTCGAGGTCGGGCAGCGGGAGGAGAGTCTCCAGGAGCTGCAGAGGGACACAACGTACACGTGAGGACGAGACGTGTCTCTCATGCTCCGGGATGCAGGAGCCTTCTGACGATAGAGGTGATGTGTAATAACTCAGGCCGATTAAAATGAACTAATTTAATAGTATTTAACACAAACTCCACACGCGTGATCACGCGGGGAACGTGTTGAACGGGCCACAGTCTCATAGTAATTAATCATTTGTAGATTCTGATCTGAGCCAATGAAAAGATGTTGTTTGATTAGCATCTGAACTCTTCCTCACAGGTGGTCCTCAGAGATTAAAGCTAGCTAGCTAGCTAGCTAGCGGGTCATTGTGGCAGCACTGCGAGTACCTTGTTGTACGCGATGCTGGTGAACTGCTGGACGAAGGCACACAGCGCCTCGGTCTCCGCCTCGCACTCGTTGCCTGGTGTCAGCTTGGCCCGGTAGCTCTGGAGAAACAAGCGGGGAGTCGGCATGAGCCACTGGAGTCGGCGTGGCGGCGTGCGCGCGCTCTCACCTGTGTGTACGCGGCCACATACGAGTGGGAGCCGTCGAGCAGGAAGAGGTTCTCCACGGGCAGATTGTGGCTCTGCAGCTGGGCGCACAGCTCGAAGGCCACGCAGGCCCCAAAGGAGTAGCCGGCGATGCGATAGGGCCCGACCGGCTGCACCTGCCTCACGCAGCCCACGTAGTAGGCTGCCAGGGCCTGGATGCTCTCCAGGGGGGCAGCTGGGGGGCGACAGGAGGCTCATTAGATGATCACATGGTTGGTGATGTGGCACGTGCAGCGGTTGTGGCGAGCGTTACCCTGCGTGCACTGCAGGCCGTAGCACGGCACGCTCAGCCGGGAGGCCAGAGTCCTGAAGGCGGAGACGGAGCCCTCGATGGGATGGACCAGGAAGAGAGGCCTCTCCTGGCTCTGGACGTGGTTGAGCGGCGCCACTGTGGGGCTGCTGGGGTCGACCAACAGGAGGCTGAGATCAGACTCCAGCGACGAGCGGACGCCGCTCCCCTTCGCCGCTGCACTTTGACCTTCTGGATACAAAGAGAAGAATATCATTGGGTCCGTTTGAAGAGCGGCTTCCCGCTGGGAGTCCTGGAGGAATCGTACCGTCCGGGCCGCCGGGCTTGCTGCTGGCCAGCTCGCGCAGCTTGTTGATGGTGACCTGCCGGATGTCCCTCATGGCCATGACGATGTCGTAGTCGCGCTCCAGCGTCTGCCGAACCTCGACGCCCATCAAGGAGTCCAGGCCGAGGTCGGCCAAGGAGGCGTCCGCGTTCAGGCTGCTGACGTCACGCACGCCTGGGAGAGAAGAGCGCGGTGAGCGGGACTCCCTCCACAAACTAGGGCGCCCACCTTTAGTGCAGAAAAATGAGGGGCGATCTGGACGCGGGGGGGTATGAGGAGCTGCCTCCGCCATGAGACCCGCCCTCCTCTGACTGGTTTGCTTCAAACCAACGATGGCGGCGAGTATCAACCAATCAGGGGCCGAATAGGACGGGATTATTTGCATTGGATTTGATTTGATTCTCAAATACGGGACGACTCCGTATTTTAAGGGAGGGGCGGCGCGCTTATGAAACAAACATGTCCGACCTTCCGTCAGTCAGCATGAATACAAGCACCACGTTTACGTTACTAATCTACTCACAGCGGCCGTCCTGCTGCTTGGTGACCTACAGATCAGCCACGTCACACTTCCATTGGTGGAGCTTACCGAGGATGTGAGCCACGGCGTCCACCAGGTCCCGGCGGCTCCCCGCCTCGCTCTTCGCCGCCGCCCTCTCTGCCAGAACGAAGCTGGACATCACCGGCCGCCGCTGGCAGAGGAAGCGGTCCAGCACCTCCAGGCAGGAGGCGATGCGCTGTGGGAGGGTGCCGCCAATCACGGCGTCGTTGCCGCCCATGGTCTCCAGCACCACGCCCACGTCGCCTATGGCCCCCCACTGCACTGCCAGTCCAGGGAGGCCGTCGTGGCGGCGCTGCTCACACACGCGCTCCATGGCGGAGTTGGCGTAACCGTAGTTACTCTGGCCGGCGTTGCCGCGGCCACAGCTGACCGAGGAGAAGGCCACGAAATGGCAGAGGTCGGGACACGAGTCTCTGGTAGCTCTGTGGGGGAGGACATGAGCGTCAGCACCTTCACTCAGGGGCCGCGGGTCAAAGGGAGGACGGCCGCGCTGGTCTTACTTGTCCAGGTTCACGGTGCCGTCGTATTTAGGCTTGTTTACGTCCAGGAAGAGCTGAGGAGTCAGATTCTCCAGCATGCCGTCTTTCAACACCTGGCAACGCAGCAGACGGACACATACGGTGGAGTCAGTCAAATCAGTAACGCACTGGAAGGGGGCGGGCAGGACGTGAACAGGACTATATGAAATAAAGCATGTTTCCCCCTCGTGGACAGCCCCCTGCACGTAACGGAGATCAGTCCGTCGCCAACGTGGTGCAGCGACACGGAGCCACCATAGCATGCTAGCTGGCGCGGTGGCTCCATGCTAGCTAGCTAGCTGGCGCGGTGGCTCCATGCTAGCTAGCTAGCTGGCGCGGTGGCTCCATGCTAGCTAGCTGGTGCGGTGGCTCCATGCTAGCTAGCTGGTGCGGTGGCTCCATGCTAGCTAGCTGGTGCGGTGGCTCCATGCTAGCTAGCTGGTGCGGTGGCTGAGTTTAAAGGTGTTATTTGGATACGGAGAAGGGCTTCGATCTTAACTAAGCTTTAGCAGTTTAGCACACGGATGTTCAATGCGTGTAGCTGGCAGATGGAAGAGGACAGCATCCATGAAGCTACGCTACAAGCTAACGGTGAGCTAGCTGCTCCTTTAGCCGTCACAGTTGGACATGGATTCTGATTTTTACTGCCTGGGTGGGACTGATGATGCGTTACCATGGCGAGGTGGAAGACCCCGCCCACTGGGCCCAGTGAGCTGGCCTCGGCGATGAGTCGCTGCGTTCCCCCCAGCGTGCTGACATCATTGGTCGACACCAGCACCTCCACATCTCGACTCCGCCATTCACGCACTCGCTTCGCCTGGTAACCTGGCAACGATTACACAAGGACAACCTGTAGAGCTGCAGCACACTGGAGGAACACTCACACGAGCCACTAGCTTCTCCCTGATCCCCAAGTGGTCCATAGACTCCGCAGGGGAAGGACGCATACAAACCAGCTGTGGCGTGCATGAGGCCGACGGATACCACCTATGATACCAGCTCCTCCTTCGGCCTGCTACACCGTCCAAAGGGGACTCACCAGCTTTAGTTCTGTCTCTAAGGATTGTAGTGGATTCATTACTAGATTCACCCGTTTCATTCTAACATAGTAACAATGGTCCGGAGCCTTTCCAGATAAAGCAACGGGATTAGAATAGATGGAGGAGGAATAGAAATAAAGCCTCCACCCAATGTGTAGAAGCACTCAGAGACATCGGGCTCCTTACCGTTCTTGATGCCCGACCTGGAGGTGAGCACTAGTTTGCGGGCTCCTCTCTCGGTCAGCCACTGAGCCAGCTCCAGGCCGAAGCCCCCCAGGCCCCCGGTGATGATGTAGGCGTGGGAGGGGGGGCAGAAGGTGCGGCAGATGGCCAGAAAAGACTTTGTGGGAGCAGTTTGGGCCGAGGAACCGCTCTCCTCGTGACAAACCTGCGAGAAGAGACGTGCTGTAGTCACAGTAACATGGAGCAACATGGAGACTTCATGGAGTTATTATCAGTCTGACCTGCAGGAGAACCTTTCCAATGTGTTTGCCCTGAGCCATGTATCTGAACGCTTCCTCCACCTGGTCCCTCTCAAACACCGTGGTCTTCAGCGGCTGGACTACACCTCCCACAATGCCTTGCTTCAGCAGCTGGGACACTTCCTCCCACTCCCGGTTGCCCTCTTCAAAGAGAGCGTCCAGCAAGATGCCGTGGAAGGCCACGTTCTTCAGGAACAGAGCCATGCCTGCAGAGATCAGACAGCGGTCGTTGGCAACGCGCTTTTCCTCCGGTCATCACAACGGGCCACAACACGGCGAGGGGGCCCGGCGTTGGTAACATTTGCCCCGCCACGGTTTCTGATTTCTTTGCAGGTTCCGGGTCAAACGAAGTGTGAATATTGGATAAAGATAATGATGATTTCTTAACAAGGGAGAGAATGTGTGACAAAGTAACGTGACCCAGTAGCTGCTTGTGCCTCTGATGAGGAAACGAACTCTTCATCACTGTGACGGGACGTTTCTCTCATGGACGCCATGTAACCCGTCGCGTCTCGATGGTGAGTCATGACCTTTGACCTGAACTCAGGCCTGCAGTTCTGTGGCCTGAGAAATGGCAGTAACTTTTTCACATGGGGCCTGGTGGGTTTGCATATTATTTTTCCCTTAATAAATGCATCATTAAAAAAGATGTATTTTATATTTACAGTGTGACAAATGTACAAAATAAAAGAAACCAGAAAAGGGGAAAAACTTGTACGTCAATGTGTATTAATTAATGAATTGATCACTGGGAGACGTTTCGGGGAGAGCCTGGTCTGATTAGGAGGGACGGCATCCATCCCACTTTGGACGGAGCTGAACTTCTTTCTAAGAACCTGACCCAGTTTCTTAGTGGACTTAATCCATGAGCCAGAGTTCAGACCAGGGAGCAGAGTCGCAGTCTTACACACTTCTCTGCGCTTCAATCTGAGCAGTCACTCAGCATAATGAACCTTATAGAGACCTTGTCTGCCCCACGGACACACTTATCTAAGTTAAAGGTAAACAACCCAGGAGTTGTAGTAAATAACTTAAAGTTAAAACTAATAATGCAATAGTGCAACAAAATAGGAGAATTAAAGGGGGTCTTTTGAATATCAGATCTCTGTCATCTGAAGCTGTTTTGGTAAATGAACTAATATCAGATCACCATGTTGATGTATTTTGTCTTACTGAAACGTGGTTGTTGAATGGGGAATATTTGTTTAAATGAAGCGACTCCTCCGAGTCATGTTAATACTCATATTCCCCGAGGCACAGGCCGAGGGGGGGTGGCAGCTATTTATGACTCCTGCCTTTTAATAAACTTTAAACCTAAGGTGGATTGTAACTCATTTGAAAGCCTGGTTTTCAGTCTTTCGCAACCGACCTGGAAAATAATCCAGCCGGTTCTCTTTGTAATAGTGTACAGGGCCACAGGTCCTTATTCAGAATTTCTTTCTGAATTTTCACAGTTCTTAACGAGTTTGGTCCTTAAAACGGACAAGGTAATTATTGTGGGTGACTTTAACATTCATGTGGATGTGGACAACGACAGCCTTAGTACTGCATTTCTTTCATTGTTAGATTCAATTGGTTTCTGTCAGTGTGTAAATAAACCAACTCACTGTTTTAACCACACTCTCGACTTGGTTCTTGTGTATGGGATTGGGATTGAACATTTAACAATTTTTCCACAGAACCCTCTCCTGTCGGACCATTGTCTGATAACCTTTGAATTTCTACTATCAGAACCACCTCCTCCTGCCAAAGGTTTCTACAGTCGACGCTTATCGGATACCGCTGTAGCCTTATTTAAAGAAGCCATTCCTTCTGCTCTAAGTTCAGTGCCCTGCCTCAAGATACAAGAAGACTCCTATGAAAACCTCAGTCCGTCTCAGATCGATAATTTTGTCGATACTGCTACAGGCTCTTTGAGAGTGGCGCTGGACGCCATTGCTCCTCTGGAAAGAAGAATAGCAACAAGAAGGAAGTCTGCTCCGTGGTATAACCCTCAAACACGGAACCTAAAGCAAACTGTGCGGAAGCTTGAACGATTATGGCGTTCCACCAAATCAGAAGGATCTAGGCTAGTTTGGCAAGACAGCCTTAAAACGTATAAGAAGAATCTTATTACTCATCATTAATAGAGAAAAATAAAAACAACTCCAGGTTTCTCTTCAGCGCTGCAGCCGACTGACAGAGTCACAGCTCCGTCGAGCCCTGAGGTTTCTTCCCTTTTCCCCATGGAAGGGTTTTATCTTTGGGGGGAGTGTTTCCTGTGCCGATGGAGGTTTCGGGACAGAGGATGTCGTATGTGTACAGACTGTAAAGCCCTCTGAGGCAAATTTGTAATTTTGGGCTGTACAAAATAAAATGAATTTCATTTCATTTTCTTACTTGATGGGAAATAGAAATATTTTACCCAGAAACTATTCTCCCATTTCTGATTCTCTGAAACCATTAAAACGCCAGGGAGATTTGTCCTGATGTATGGAGGAACGTGTAGTTCTACAGGTCAGTGACAGCGTGATGACACGGTGTGCGTGTCCTGCTCACCCAGGGGGGAGTTGTTGGACAGGTCAAATTTGCCGATCTCCAGGAAGCGTCCGTGTCGGGCCAGGCAGCGAATGCTAGCATGTAGCTTCTCCTCGGCCAGAGAGTTCAGCACCACGTCCACGCCTGAAACACAGGTAGAGTGACCGCTTGTTCGCCAAACTAAAACACCGTGCAGCGAGCCCGCTCTGACCTTTGCCCTTTGTGTGGAGCAGGACGTGCTGTTCAAAAGACGAGTCTCTGGAGTTGGCGAAGGACTCTGCTGAGAGCCGGGGGAACCTCTCCTGGAGGTAGGCCCGCTTCTCCGCCGAGCCTTGGGAGGGAAGGTCAAAGGTCATCAGCGTCTTAGATACTGCTCACATTTCCGTGAGGGGAACGTGAGATGGCGCCATACGCACCGACAGTGGTGAAGACTTTACAGTCCTGGCTGAGTGCGATGGCGATGGCAGCCTGGCCGACGCCCCCCGACCCTGAGTGGATGAGAACAGTCTCTCCGGGGCGGAGCCTGCCGCGCACCACCAGGGAGTAGTAGGCCGTGGCGTAGACCACCGGCACCGAGGCCGCCTGCTCCAGGGTCCTACACACACACACACACACACACACACACACATCAGCTGCTGGGAGACCCCCCCCCCCCCCCCCCCGAGTACCACGGCAGGTTGACCCATGCGGCACTGACCAGCTGGAGGGGACGGCCCACAGGAAGCGCTTGTCAGCGTCGACGCTCGTCGCCAGGCCTCTGGCAGGCAGCAGCCCCATCACACGCTGACCCGCGGGGTCACGGCCCGAGAACTCCATACCCAACATGCACTGCTGCAGAGCCAGGTCCCCTAAACACGCAGAGCAGCACGTGTCATTTCTCTGTGAGCAGAGGAGACTTCCTGCTGCAGGTCTCCACCCACCTGGGATGGCGTCGGGCGGCAGCTTGCCGGTGGCCAGCATCACGTCTCGGAAGTTGAGCGAGCTGTAGTAGACGCGGCACAGCTGCACGTCGGGGCTGCTGGTCACAAAGTGGCGCAGCGGGGAGGCGATCCAGCGCAGAGACGAGAGGTCGCCTCGAGTCAACACGTTGACGTAGGCCTGCTCCGTCAGCTCCTCGTTCAGATCTGAGGAGCACGACAGGATGAGGGGAGGTGGGACACATCCGGCTCCTCTGGACGGACCTTCTGTAAACCAAGTCGACCCGGGTACACAGAGAGAGACCCACTGTTCCACAGCGCTGACAGAATGAGAATGAGGGACCTTGAGCGATGAGCTGATGCCTGAAGACGCCCCAGCGTCCGTCCCGGAACACGTTCATGACCAGGTCCCCGTCCAGCACCGACTGCATGGACTCGTGGGCCGGCTGGAGGGTCGGTGCTGACGAAGACGCGTTTAGATTGGACACAAACGCACAGCTGTTGAAGAGCACACAGAGGCTCACTGGGGGATCGATACTCCGCAGTCCGGCGCCAGAGCAAAGAGCGGCGTGACATTGGACTGAGCTGCATTGGGTTTGCTGGCGGAGGACGTGTCCTACCGTATTCGGTTGCCACCTGGCTCCTGCCGTAGACAATTGACCATCCCCACAATGCCGCAGTGGGACTTGGAGGCCGTCAACCACACGGGACAGTCGGGCGACGCCGCCATCTTCTCCTGCAGCACAGAACCACGCGGTTATGAGCGATGACTCAGGGTCCTGCTGGACAACACAAGGTTGGAACCCACCTTCAGCGTCTCCACCCACTGGTAGTCGGCGCCGTCCACAGGAAGGAAAGCAGGCCGCTTGCTTGGAGACTGGCGGCGGCGGCACAGAAAGAGGGCGGAGCCATAGAAGGACTTCCTGACGGCCACCAGGTTGAGGGAGGCTTCGGAGAACACCTTCTCCCACTCGGCCTGCGAAGCAGAGGAGGACGTGTCAGCACCTGCCGTTAAAGGTACCGGGGACGTGGACGCCGTCTCCACCGACCTGGGTGAGCAGCCCTCGCTGGCCGCTGCTCGCCGTGCTGCTGGAGAGGAAGGCAACGGTCTCCCCCAGCGTCTCTCCCTTGAGCAGCGTGTGCAGGAGAACAAAGCCCCCTTTTTTGGCTCCAGAAGCCAGATTGGCCATCAGGAGCTCGGGCTCCGCCCTCAGAGGGCCCCAGGCGTGGTTACACGCCACAAGGTCCGCGCCCTCCACCGCGCCTCCAGGAGCCGGCCCCCCCGCCGGGTCCCACTGAGCGGACGAGATGGCCAGCTGCTCCAGGGCGGCCTGGTGAGGGGCCAGAAGGTCCAGGCTGGGCGCCGTGGCGGTGTAGTCCACGCGCAGCATGGGCTGGATGCCGAGCAGCGCCGCCACGCGGGGGAAGAGCCGGCCCTCGCTGGAGAGAGCCTGGTGGCCGTCACAGGGGAGAAGGTTGGACACTAGATGTTCTGGGACTCACCGTTGGTGGAATCTGGTTTTCCGTCTTACCTCCAGGATCTTGATCTTGCCCGGTGTGCTGTTTTCTAGGGTGGTGTCCAGGCAGTGTCTCAGGGCCGGGCTGTCCAGCAGGCCCTGCAGCAGGCCGTCCTGCAGCAGACACGTCCTCTCCTTCTCAACCGTCTGTTCCAGCTCCGACTGCAGGTTTCCGTTGAGCTCCAGGCTGCACAGCAGGGCCAGCAGGCGCACCAGGCCGGGCTGCGAGGGCTCGGGGCTGGGCAGCGGCCGCTCAGACTCCCCCTGTAGTCCAGGGAGGGACAGCTTGACCCCGTGGGAGGACAACTTCTTCTGCAATCTTTTGGTCAAACCTGGATGGGGACAGTCGGACAAAGATGTGATTAGACGGCAAAATGAAAAGTCATTTTTAAACTAAACGATTGCAGTAAATGTGTCAAACAGCAGCAGGAAGTCAGACTGCTGCACCTTTACAGAGCCTCAGCTGCTCGGCGAGGGTCACGTCGTCCCTCAGGCAGTCAGCGTCCACATGAGGAACAAACACAAACTCCTCCAGCGTGGGGGGGCTCTGCTGCTGCTGCCGACGGGGGGCCACAGTGGCGTGAAGACCGCACATCTGGACTCCGCCAGCAGCAATGCTGTCGAGGCAGCGGTTCACGTGCACATCCAGAGCTGGGGAGGAGAGAGGAGTGTGAACACACACACAGAGACAGAGACACACACACAGAGACACACACGCAGAGACACACACACACACACACACACACACACACACACACCTTGCTTCCCGTCAGTGTGCTGGCAGACCTTCTGCAGGTGCACAGCTGGATCTACGCACACAGAGCGGATCCTGGTTGGCAGACGCAGACTGCGACCCGGCAGCCCGACCACGATCATCTGCAGCATGGTGTCCAGGAAGGTCACCCAGTTCCCCGCCCACTGCAGCTTGCCTCGGTCTCCTGCAGATAACCACATGAGGTATCGGCTCTGTCTCGTATCTATTAGCCAACAGCAGTCCAGAGACCAGCACACGCACCTGCATTGTTGGACTCCAGGATGCCTTGGAAGGTCTTCCCATAGTCGTAGCCGCGCAATCGCAGCTCTTTGTAGATGTCGTGCGTGCTGAGTTTCATGCTGGGGTCCTCGGCGCTGTCGGCAGCCGGCCGGCCTATCTGACCGTGGAAGGAATCGAGCGCTGCGTCCTCCAGGACGCTCACCTTGCCTGAAGGCCACACGGGGAACAAGGTGAGAAGGACGGCGGTGAGCGGAGCCTTTTCCAGCGTGGAGTCACAGGCAGCAGCAGCCACTCACCGCTCACAGCCAGGTTCCCGTTCTCTGAAACCTCAAAGCGGTTGGTGGCCGGCATGAGGTGCACCTTCAGCTGGACCGAGCCTGAGGAGAGACAGACAGTCATCAGAGGGAGTCCCCCCCCGGCCCCCGGCCCCCCGGCCCGCCGCTCACCGCTCTTTGGCAGGATGGTGGCCCTGTGGATGGTGACGTCCTCAAAGGCTATGGGCGTGCTGTCCATGACCGCCCCCAGACTCCTCACCAAGGTGCGCCAGGCCAGCACCAGGTAGCCCGTCGCCGGATACAGGACACGCCCATCGATGCAGTGGCCAATCAGGTAGTAGTCGGAGGACTCTGGGTTCATTTCTGTGGGACAAATGAAAGGAGTTAATGCGACACGGGGGGACAAACGGACGACTGTCTCCTGCCAGCGTCTCTTCCTCACCGATGTTGTAGACGGTCGCCGAGTTGGGTCCCGCTGAGCCCCCGGAGAAGTCCTCTGCTTTGGGGACATCCCAGGTCTGCGAGTGGTCCCACTGCAGCAGGGGGGAGATCAGCGGGGTCCCGACCGGCACGGGGTACGTGGCCGCGGGGCAGAGCCCGTTCCCGTCCACGCCGACACTGAGGACATACACATGTGATCGCTCTGCGCTGCCAGGAGCCACAGCCACAGCGAGCAGCAGATCCACTCACCCGCTCATGTAGACTTTGCCGATGTTCGAGAGGAAGAACTCGAGGTTGTTGGTGTGGCTCCTCTTCATCAAGGGCACGATGGAGCAGGTGTGCTTCAAGCTCCGCTTCAGGATGGCCTGTGAACCGGTCCAGCAGAAGCTGATTCTCGGGCCTAAATGCTCAGAGTAACAATCCGAATATGACGAAATGAAATGACACACGCAAGGTGTACCTGCAGCAGCGCATGAGGAGCGATCTCCAGCACCACGGCGTTGTCGGGCACCAGGCCCAGGCCCTCGTGGAACAGCACCGGGCTCACCAGGTTGTTGACGTGGTAGTCGGCCGAGCTGTACCGGGCCAGGGGGGAGTCCCACTGGGACTGAGGGATGCTGGTGCTCACCCAGCGGGGGGACCGCAGGCGGGGCTCCTTGATCACCTGCAGACACCATGACGACCGTGACCACAGGCTGAGGAGAGTTCCTGTTCCTACAGCAGGCGGGGGGCGGCGAGCTCGGTACCTTCTTCAGGGCGGCCAGCAGGGTCGGCGCGATGGAGGCCATGTAGTGGGAGTGGAAGGCCACGCCAGCGCTGCGCACCTCCTTGGCGAACACTCCCTGCTCCTTCAGCTTGGACACGTAGGTGGAGATCGCTTCCTGATGAGAGACGCGTCAGATCAACACCAGCCTGACGACATCACGACGCCTCTACAGCAGAATGAGACGCGTGTATCGCTGTGTGACAGACGGCTGCACCTGAGGCCCGGAGATGGTGACGGTGTCCTCAGAGTTGTGGCAGGCCGGGACCACTCCCACGGGACACTGAGCCGTGCACTCCTCCCAGGTCAGCCCTGCGGAGGAAACGCTCATTACAGTCCACAGGGTGGAGCCTCGGCCAGCTAGCGTTAGCCAACACCTCCTGCTGCTAGCAGCCGCGCTTACCGACGGCGGCCATGCCCCCTGGGGGGAGATTGGCCTCCTTGATGCAGCGGCCTCTCCAGTAGGCGGCCAGGACGGCCTCGGCGTGGCTGAGGGAGCCGTCGGCGTAGCCGCAGGCCAGCTCCCCCACCGAGTGGCCCACGATGCCGTCGGGCCGCAGACCCAGCTTGGTGAGCAGGTCGATCTGCGCGATCTGCAACGAGCCGGCACACACACAGTTAGTCAGACACGCCGGCGTCACCAGGCCGGACCCTCTGCAACAAGGCCTCCAGGGTCAGAATGCACAGGTTCACACATGGACATGAATAAGTAGAAGGGCGGTAAACGCCGTCATCCCTCGCACACACACGTTGAAGCAAAGCCATCGTTCAGTGTCAGGGTACCAACGCTGGACAACAGGAACCTCTAATGATCTACGTTCAGTCCTCAGCTGGATCTACTTCATTTAAAGTCAGAAGAATAAAGAAGAAAAACCCGGTTTCAGTGAACGACGTCTAAGGCCCGCCCCCTAATGCGCTCATTGGTTCAGACGCACGATGACGCCCCTCACAGGCCGATACGGATCAGCATCCCTCCCTCAGGCGGACTCTTATAAACGTATTAGGCCGAGTAAATATAGTGATTTATTAAGGGAAAAATAATATGAACACACACCTGGACCTGAAAAGGTCATTTTACAAACCTTTTTCCACACAGAAATCATTTAAGTTATAAATATGCAAAAAGAGAATCTACCACAGCGAGCTGAGCCCACGCGCTCCGTCCTGCATCCTACCTGTATGGCGGCGAGGCCAACGAAGGCGTGAACGGTGTCCTCAAAGGTGGCGTCATCGGCATCCATCAGCAGGCGGGACACGACCAGGCCGGTGTCCTTCAGGGCCGCGTCCGACCGCAGGACGGACTCTCTGAAGTCCGCCAGCTGCATGAGACTGCGGCCCATACCGGCCCACTGGGTCCCCATGCCTGACACACACACACACACACACACACACAGAGACACACACACACACACGCACAGAGACACACACACACACACACACACACACGCACAGAGACACACACACACACACACACAGAGACACACACACACACACACACAGAGACACACACACACACACACACACACACACACACACACACACACCTGAGAACGAAGCCGAGCCTCCAAGTCGCCCACCCTGTGCACGCTTGTGATGACTCACCTGAACAGACGTACCAGAGCGGCCTGGCGGGCGCCTGCACCTGCTGCACCTCCCTGGCGGCGCTCTGGGAGCCAATGAGAGCGTAGCCCCGGTAGGGCATGCCTGCAGGGGGGGCTCCTGAAAGCTCATTCAGCAGAGACAGGAAGCTGTCATCTGCGGCGTGCTCCTGCCCCTTCTGGAGCAGGGCCTCCACGCCGGCCTCCGTGCGCCCGCAGGCCTGCAGCAGCCTGGGGACCGTCCTGGGGGGCGCGGTCGCGCCCGTCTGCCGCTCAGCCGGACGGAGGATCACGTGAACGTTTGAGCCTCCAAAGCCAAAGGAGTTGATGCCCACGATGCCGCCTCGGACGGGGAGGGGCCGGTCGACGACCTGGACCCGCCCGTCGTGGAGCGCCGGGATGTCGGGGTTGGGAGAGCTGAAGTGCAGGTTGGGCGCCCAGACGCCGTGCTCCAAAGACAGCAACACCTGAGGACGGGGAACGAGCAGTTAACTGAAGCTCGACGTGAGCCGAGTCCGGCCAATCAGAGCAGAGCCGGCACTCGCCTTGGCCACAGCAGCCAGGCCGGAGGCCGGTTCGGGGTGGCCCATGTTGGACTTGGTGGAGCCCATGAGTAGAGGCTCCCGCTCCGATTCACAGAAGACACTGACGATGCCGTTGACTTCCTGTGGGTCGCCCACCTGCGCGCAGAGAGCAGAGGAGCCCAAAGGTCAGAGGTCAGTGACGCAGGGAGCCGCGCGGAGAGCCGGCCGAGAGCACTGACCTTGGTTCCTGTGCCGTGGGCCTCCACATATTCCACCCGCTCTGGAGAGATGTTGGCCTCCTGGTACAGAGCGCGAACCAGCCTCTGCTGCATCGCGCCTGAAGGGAACGTGACACCTGAGGGACGGAGAGCGCCGCGTCAGGACGGGGCTGCTGCTCTGCTCGCGTGGGACGCCATGAGCGCTGCACATCGTGTACCAACGGGGAGAAGAGAAGCGGGGGACGCGTCCTCACCCTGCTCCTTGTATCCGTCCGTGTTGTTGCCCGCGTTGACCACGGTGGCGTAGACGCGCTTGGCTGCCGCCCGCTTGGTGAGCAGCACCGCCACTGCAGCCTCCGAGCGGCAGTACCCGTCTCCTGGGGGCCACGAGGGGTGCGTCACACCACGAGGGGGGATGAGAGCACAGCACGCCGTCAATGTGCGATTGCGGCTACGGGTTCGTGGTAAAAAGGTCCGGCTGAGGACGCGAGTTACCTGATGCGTCAAAGGACCTGCAGGTCCCCCCAGGACTGAGCATGCCCAGCTTCATGAACTGCACGGAGGTGTTGGGCTTGAGCAGCAGGTTGACCCCCCCCACCAGAGCGGCATCACAGTGGCCCTGGCGAATGGCGTGGAAGGCGTTTTCTAAAGCCAGCAGGCTGGAGGAGCAGGCGGTGTCGATGGCCGTGCTGGGACCTGGAGGACGGGGGGACCAGTAAAGACAGACTACCAGTGCAGGTGGGGGGACAGCTGGTCCCTCAGAGGGTCTGCAGCCTCACTTACAAGCACCCTGATGCACGAGGACCCCTGCTGAGCCAACGCGCCGTCAGTGTGTGTGTCTGTCTGTGTCTCTGTGTGTCTCTCTGTGTGTCTCTCTGTGTGTCTCTCTGTGTGTCTCTCTGTGTGTGTGCGTGTGTCTGTGCGTGTGTCTGTGCATGTGTCTGTGCGCGTGTGTCTAGGTGCCTGTGTGCGTGTGTCTCTGTGTGTGTGTGTGTGTGCCTGTGTGTCTAGGTGCCTGTGTGCGTGTGTCTCTGTGTGTGGGTGTGTGTGCCTGTGTGTCTAGGTGCCTGTGTGCGTGTGTCTCTGTGTGTGTGTGTGTGTGCCTGTGTGTGTCTCTGTGTGTGTGTGCCTGTGTGCGTGCGTACCGCTGAAGTCGAAGTAGTAGGACAGGCGGTTGGCCAGCATGGCGCGCTGGCAGCCCGTCATGCTGTAGCCCAGCAGCTCCTCTGGATCCCTGCTGAGCGCCTCGCCGGCCTCCGAGCCGCTCACGCCCACGTAGACGCCCGTCTTGGTGCCGCGCAGCGCGGCCGGGTTCAGGCCTGCGTCACAGGGTCAGTGCTTTTCACCTGACCGGGAGCACTTGTCAGAGTACATCTCCCCTGCGTCCCCTCACCTGCGTCCACGATGGCCTCGTAGGCCACCTCCAGCATCAGGCGCAGCTGGGGGTCCATGGTGTTGGCCTGCTTGGCGTGGACCCCGAAGAAGGCTGCGTCGAAGTGGCTGATGTCCTTCAGTTTACCGTTCCTCTTTGGAAGGCCGTGCAGGCCTGCAAGAGAGCAGCGGGACAGGAGACGTCACGCCGGAGCAGGACGAGGACAGGCCGCCTGCTGGGCACGTTGCCATGGCAACCATGGGCCCGACACTAGCGGGACCCCTTTGGGATCAGACAGTCTGGTAGTGAAGTGACCTTATAGTGTGGTACTCATTTTTGACAGGACTCAGGACATCTTGTCAGCATGTCCCTTGACCCGCCCCCTCAGATGTGGCCCCGCCCCTCTCAGCCAGAACAGGTCCTTCTTCATTGCCTGCCTG
This sequence comes from Gasterosteus aculeatus, assembly GCF_964276395.1. Lineage (NCBI taxonomy): Eukaryota > Metazoa > Chordata > Actinopteri > Perciformes > Gasterosteidae > Gasterosteus > Gasterosteus aculeatus. The sequence goes on along the minus strand of NC_135692.1, from coordinate 606,758 downwards.
CCCCCCCCCTCTGAGGAACCCTCTGGGCTGTTGGCCCTGCTCTCCCATGATGCCTGGGTGGTCTAAAGTGGCACAGTCCAACTCAGAACATTGCGTGCTCAAGGGAGTTGCCCTGAGGGGGGGGGGGTATTCACAGGGAGGGGAAATAACTGCAACCTGGAGGGGGGTAGTGGGACAGCAGTGACATGAGGTGCACCAATAACCCAATGAAACAGCGAAGGGTCGTTTGGAGGACGACCCGTGTGAGAATCCTCCTCATTCATACGAGTCCCGTCAGTAACAAAGGGCCCGGCCCACACCGGCCAATCAGATGCATGCAAGCACCCGGCCCACACCGGCCAATCAGATGCATGCAAGCGGCCGTTGCTGCTCTGAATCGGGTCTCTGTGCACGCTGCTACAGCAGCACTCTGAACCACAGCAGAGAATGCTTTGAGGGACGCTGAGGTTCACTTCCTGACAGCGCAGATCGTCATGGTAACCGTCTGAGATCAACTCAGACAGAACGCACTGACATATGGATCTTTATAGAACTAACACATAAAGAATGTAAACGCAGGACAGACAGCAGTTATTATCATAGAACTTACAAGTCTAAATTAGGTTCAATCGTCAGACAGGAAAAAGCAAACCGGCATGATGACGCATCATGCGTTGTGTTCAAACCCTGACCCCCCCCAGCGCACCAAAGAGGCAGAGGGTCTCGTGTACGAACACTTTCGTTCTGCAACGTGTGCGTTACAGCACAGCGAGGTTTCTACAAACAAGACGCACGGAGCTGAAAGCGCAGACGGTGGAAACTGAAACAGGCTAATCGTGCTTTTCCGTGTCATGAACATGCAGTGACGGGAGCGTCAGGGGGAAGGGGGAGTGTCCCATAAAGCGATGGGCGGGGACGGGTAAAGTGGCGGTGAGAATGATCGGCCTTGTAAAAGCAGAATGCGGGTTTCCTCCCATTTGGCTCCTGGTGAAATGACAGCAGTCATCAGAGCCACAGAGGCCGATGAGACGCGTTACAGATGAAGCAGCAACATTACAGTTACTGGAAGAAATCAAAGGTGACATTGCATCTCCTACTCAGCGTCCACATTCCATCGCTGCAGCTACATTCCAATGGTTGGACCAGGATCATTTCAGACAGTCACAGCATCAGCAGGGGGAATATCTCAGTCTGCACTCAGCACAAGTACACAACGCTTTGCTACAGCGCACACGTCTCCCACCACGCAAATAACACATGGACTTCTCTCTGATCCGTGATAGAAAGAGAAGGAGGTCCGTTCACGCCGCGTTTAAATGCTCGCGCTGTGCGGCGTAGTGGGAGGAGAAAGGCGCTGATCACCTGATGTAAATACGGCGTGAACTAAAGTGTCACAGCGAGCGCTCTCTGCACGCCGGCTGTGGCGCTGAGAACGCTACGTTTGCAAATGTACGTGCATGAGGGCTTCAGGAAACCAGCGATACCCAAAGAGACAGACCGGGGACTGGCAGCCAGCACAGGGAGGAACAACAGGGCGTCTCCGTCCTCAGAGTGTCTCTAACCAGCAGAGCAGGTCGGTCCCTGATATGCAGCGAGAGGAATGTGGTCGTCCTGCACGTCAAACAGCTTTTATTCAAAGTGATCAGAACAAAGAAAATCCACATCCATCACGGGGGGCATGTTGGGGCAGAGCTGCCGTGCCTGTAAAGGTGGGATGTAAACGTATTTGAAAAGCGCCCTGTTAAATGTGGAAATATGTTTTGCACTGTTCAACTTAATATTAATAATATATAGATATTATAATGTAGTGATTTAAAACTAGCGTCCTGCCACTAGTGGGAAACCCTCCCCAGATACCAGCTGGGTTTCATGCAGCCTGTGAGGACGCTCACCTGGTGTCCACCGCCGGTCGTCCTCAGTCACCATGTCGACGCCATTGATGAGGTTTTCCCAGAATTCCTCCAGGTTGTTGGACTCGGGCAGACGGCCCGAGATCCCTGCGATGACGATCTCGTCCATGCTGAGTTACTGTGAACAGAGAGCGTGAGGATGTACGTCAATGGAACAAAAGCAGGTGGAACATGGATGAGCCAAGAACACGGTCACAACATCCTACCGGCCCCGTGTGATCCTGTCTGGGACATTAGGTCCTCTACCCCCCGTCCTACAGGCTTTAGCCTTGCTCAGGACCAGCTGAAACTGATGGAGCCGACGTGGGCTTTTGTTTCTGCATCTGTAGCACGTGTGTCTTTGCAGTGGGCCGATACGGAGGCTGACTAGCGGTCATCAGTGGAACCCGTGTGCAGAGATCCAGTGAGGACATGGGAGGAGAAATATGTAGCCCAGCCAAGTGCTTCCAAACGTCAGCCGTGATGTGTGGAAACTGAAGCACGCGTACTTGAGTCCCTGTGAGCACGCATGAGAGAGCACTTACAACAGCCCTGTGTACGCCGCGGAGCACAGCCACGCTGCACTGCCTGCTCTTTGTTCCCTTTCTAGGCCAGGGACGGGCCCACGGGCCCATGGGCACGCAGCTGGGGACAGAGCCTCAGAGTCTCATAGTAGACACCCTCCCGTCATCTAGCACACTCCTGAGACTCCGTCACAGGGATCTGGAGCCACAGCATTCTGGAGAAATGTGTGATCTGTATGAGAAAATATGCACTTCCCATAATGCACCGTGATAACGGCACAGCGACGGTCAAACCCGCCCATGAGCAGGACGAACCAGTAGGACGGAGGCCTGTAGCTGCAGGGATCTGGCAGGACACACGAGCCGAGGATTAGAAGCAATGTAGCACCTTGAGGAGGACACGCCGCGGCCTCAGCTGACCCCGATCACAGTCACTCCGCACACGCGTGTTACGGCTCTTTCTCAGTTTTCTTGGGACATTCAGTTGCGCTTGTGTGACGCGAGCGGTTACGACACGGCGGCTCATCTACATTCCGTGCTTCTAAAACGCGTCCTGTTGTCACAGCAGGCGGACGGCTGCATTCCGGATGTCAGGCTGCTGAGCTCATCAAGACCAGACAGGCTGGAGACAACTGCAGAGACAGGTGTACCGGTGTACCTGTGTACCTGTGCACCTGAGTGCAGGTATCGGGTCAGAACACACAACGTGGGACCAACGTCTCCTGTGCCAGAGAACCTCCAAACACACAGCAAAGCCCTCACAGAGCTCGGTGGGACACCTGCTGGACCCACCTAGGCCTCCCGTGACGTCACTGGTCAGGTGGGCGCAGCATGTGAATCAGAACACCACCGGCCAGGCTCTCCATCCCACAATGCAATGCGGGATACGAGTCTGTTTAATCGGTTTTCATTCCACGAACATCAATTATGTCCACCAGGAAGACACAGAAACACGGATTACATGTCCGATGTCCCGCTGAGCCGGTGTGTAACGCAAGGACACGTGACTGACGGGACACAACCCAGCGACACACCGGTGGGAATAACAAGCGAACACACAGTTTTGTGTTACGTTCTTATGAAGCTAACGACACTTAGCAGAGTTAGCTTACCGGCGGTGCTCTGTTGTGTAGCTGCGGACGTGTGTGTCTCCGTCCCCGTGGTTTGCAGTGAGTGTGAGGGGAGCGTTTCCTTCACAGCCTCCTCCTCTCGTCTCCGGTGAATTATAATGTGTCACATCGCGCTGGCCACGCCACATGGGCTGACTGTGCGGCGCGGCTGCGCAGTCCAATGAGCGGAGAGGCTGGGCTCGGATCCAGCCACTGATGGAGGGACTCGCTCTAAACACCGCGCGGGGGTAGAGGAGTTCAGCGTGACGCGGCGCTTTAGCCCCGCCCCTCGCAGCCCCGCCCCGCCGGACGACCCGGCACAGGACTCAGCACGCATTAAACCTTTCAGCTTCTAGGATGCAGCTTACTATTGTAACGTTTTTATCCGGGGGGGGAGACAGCGAGCGAGTGATACTGTTTGAGTCAGTGAACAGACGTGCGCGTGTTATCGCGCAGCTCCGCCCCGGATGGATGGATGCACGATGTCACCTTAACCCCCTGATGGATGGATGCATGATGTCACCTTAAACCCCTGATGGATGGTTGGATGGATGGATGCATGATGTCACCTTAAACCCCTGATGGATGGATGGACAGACGGATGGATGGGTGCATGATGTCACCTTAAACCCCTGATGGATGGATGGATGGATGGATGCATGATGTCACCTTAAACCCCTGATGGATGGATGGATGGATGCATGATGTCACCTTAAACCCCTGATGGATGGATGGATGGGTGCATGATGGCACCTTAAACCCCTGATGGATGGATGGATGGGTGCATGATGGCACCTTAAACCCATGATGGATGGTTGGATGGATGGATGCATGATGTCACCTTAAACCCCTGATGGATGGATGGATGGATGGATGGGTGCATGATGGCACCTTAAACCCCTGATGGATGGATGGATGGGTGCATGATGGCACCTTAAACCCCTGATGGATGGATGGATGGGTGCATGATGGCACCTTAAACCCCTGATGGATGGTTGGATGGGTGCATGATGTCACCTTAAACCCCTGATGGATGGATGGATGGGTGCATGATGGCACCTTAAACCCCTGATGGATGGATGGATGGATGGGTGCATGATGGCACCTTAAACCCCTGATGGATGGATGGATGGGTGCATGATGGCACCTTAAACCCCTGATGGATGGATGGGTGCATGATGTCACCTTAAACCCCTGATGGATGGATGGATGGATGGATGGGTGCATGATGGCACCTTAAACCCCTGATGGATGGATGGATGGGTGCATGATGTCACCTTAAACCCCTGATGGATGGATGGGTGCATGATGTCACCTTAAACCCCTGATGGATGGATGGATGGATGGATGGGTGCATGATGGCACCTTAAACCCCTGATGGATGGATGGATGGGTGCATGATGGCACCTTAAACCCCTGATGGATGGATGGGTGCATGATGTCACCTTAAACCCCTGATGGATGGATGGATGGATGGATGGGTGCATGATGGCACCTTAAACCCCTGATGGATGGATGGATGGGTGCATGATGGCACCTTAAACCCCTGATGGATGGATGGATGGATGGGTGCATGATGGCACCTTAAACCCCTGATGGATGGATGGATGGGTGCATGATGGCACCTTAAACCCCTGATGGATGGATGGGTGCATGATGTCACCTTAAACCCCTGATGGATGGATGGATGGATGGATGGGTGCATGATGTCACCTTAAACCCCTGATGGATGGATGGATGGGTGCATGATGTCACCTTAAACCCCTGATGGATGGATGGATGGATGGGTGCATGATGGCACCTTAAACCCCTGATGGATGGATGGATGGGTGCATGATGGCACCTTAAACCCCTGATGGATGGTTGGATGGGTGCATGATGTCACCTTAAACCCCTGATGGATGGATGGATGGATGGATGGGTGCATGATGGCACCTTAAACCCCTGATGGATGGTTGGATGGGTGCATGATGGCACCTTAAACCCCTGATGGATGGATGGATGGGTGCATGATGGCACCTTAAACCCCTGATGGATGGATGGATGGGTGCATGATGGCACCTTAAACCCCTGATGGATGGATGGATGGGTGCATGATGGCACCTTAAACCCCTGATGGATGGATGGATGGATGGGTGCATGATGTCACCTTAAACCCCTGATGGATGGATGGATGGATGGATGGGTGCATGATGGCACCTTAAACCCCTGATGGATGGATGGATGGGTGCATGATGGCACCTTAAACCCCTGATGGATGGTTGGATGGGTGCATGATGGCACCTTAAACCCCTGATGGATGGATGGATGGGTGCATGATGGCACCTTAAACCCCTGATGGATGGTTGGATGGGTGCATGATGTCACCTTAAACCCCTGATGGATGGTTGGATGGGTGCATGATGGCACCTTAAACCCCTGATGGATGGATGGATGGATGGGTGCATGATGTCACCTTAAACCCCTGATGGATGGATGGATGGATGGATGGGTGCATGATGGCACCTTAAACCCCTGATGGATGGATGGATGGGTGCATGATGGCACCTTAAACCCCTGATGGATGGATGGATGGGTGCATGATGTCACCTTAAACCCCTGATGGATGGATGGATGGATGGATGGGTGCATGATGGCACCTTAAACCCCTGATGGATGGATGGATGGGTGCATGATGGCACCTTAAACCCCTGATGGATGGATGGATGGGTGCATGATGGCACCTTAAACCCCTGATGGATGGATGGATGGGTGCATGATGGCACCTTAAACCCCTGATGGATGGATGGATGGATGGGTGCATGATGTCACCTTAAACCCCTGATGGATGGATGGATGGATGGATGGGTGCATGATGGCACCTTAAACCCCTGATGGATGGATGGATGGGTGCATGATGGCACCTTAAACCCCTGATGGATGGTTGGATGGGTGCATGATGGCACCTTAAACCCCTGATGGATGGATGGATGGGTGCATGATGGCACCTTAAACCCCTGATGGATGGTTGGATGGGTGCATGATGTCACCTTAAACCCCTGATGGATGGTTGGATGGGTGCATGATGGCACCTTAAACCCCTGATGGATGGATGGATGGATGGGTGCATGATGTCACCTTAAACCCCTGATGGATGGATGGATGGGTGCATGATGGCACCTTAAACCCCTGATGGATGGATGGATGGGTGCATGATGGCACCTTAAACCCCTGATGGATGGATGGATGGGTGCATGATGTCACCTTAAACCCCTGATGGATGGATGGATGGATGGATGGGTGCATGATGGCACCTTAAACCCCTGATGGATGGATGGATGGGTGCATGATGGCACCTTAAACCCCTGATGGATGGATGGATGGGTGCATGATGGCACCTTAAACCCCTGATGGATGGATGGATGGGTGCATGATGGCACCTTAAACCCCTGATGGATGGTTGGATGGGTGCATGATGGCACCTTAAACCCCTGATGGATGGTTGGATGGGTGCATGATGGCACCTTAAACCCCTGATGGATGGATGGATGGATGGGTGCATGATGTCACTTTAACCCCCACGATGGATGGATGGATGGATGGATGGGTGCATGATGGCACCTTAAACCCCTGATGGATGGATGGATGGGTGCATGATGGCACCTTAAACCCCTGATGGATGGTTGGATGGGTGCATGATGGCACCTTAAACCCCTGATGGATGGATGGATGGGTGCATGATGGCACCTTAAACCCCTGATGGATGGTTGGATGGGTGCATGATGGCACCTTAAACCCCTGATGGATGGATGGATGGGTGCATGATGGCACCTTAAACCCCTGATGGATGGTTGGATGGGTGCATGATGGCACCTTAAACCCCTGATGGATGGATGGATGGGTGCATGATGTCACCTTAAACCCCTGATGGATGGATGGATGGATGGGTGCATGATGGCACCTTAAACCCCTGATGGATGGATGGATGGGTGCATGATGGCACCTTAAACCCCTGATGGATGGTTGGATGGGTGCATGATGGCACCTTAAACCCCTGATGGATGGTTGGATGGGTGCATGATGGCACCTTAAACCCCTGATGGATGGATGGATGGATGGGTGCATGATGTCACCTTAAACCCCTGATGGATGGATGGATGGATGGATGGGTGCATGATGGCACCTTAAACCCCTGATGGATGGATGGATGGGTGCATGATGGCACCTTAAACCCCTGATGGATGGTTGGATGGGTGCATGATGGCACCTTAAACCCCTGATGGATGGATGGATGGGTGCATGATGGCACCTTAAACCCCTGATGGATGGTTGGATGGGTGCATGATGGCACCTTAAACCCCTGATGGATGGATGGATGGGTGCATGATGGCACCTTAAACCCCTGATGGATGGTTGGATGGGTGCATGATGGCACCTTAAACCCCTGATGGATGGATGGATGGGTGCATGATGTCACCTTAAACCCCTGATGGATGGATGGATGGGTGCATGATGGCACCTTAAACCCCTGATGGATGGATGGATGGGTGCATGATGGCACCTTAAACCCCTGATGGATGGATGGATGGGTGCATGATGGCACCTTAAACCCCTGATGGATGGATGGATGGGTGCATGATGGCACCTTAAACCCATGATGGATTTCACACTTATAGGTGGTTGCTGTGGTCTTTTATTTTGAAAAGTGAAACTCATGGTGGTGCTATTTTATTTTTAATCTTATTTTATTTTATATAAGACAAATCCCTGGCTTCTGATTGTGATTCTGATCAACCATTTAATTGTCTAATATTATGTATTTGTGTTGTGAGCTGTTTTGTTGTCACATCAAAAAATGTACAGACAGTATTGTGTGCTTTGTTGCGTTATTAGACACAATGAAAAGCCTGTTATCCTGTATACAGAGTGACAGACACGCTCACAGAGCGGGGCTTCGGACTGGGACGAAGGGTCATGTTTAAACATCCTAATTTAACACCGAAAGTGAACTTGAAGACCGGTGTAGGCACACGTGGGAACAGCAAAGCGTTCTGGGTGACATGCACATAGGCCAATCACAAAGCGCGGTGGTGGAGTTCCGTCCAATAGCAGCAGAGGGGCGGGTCTGCCGGGGATAGGGTGATTAAGAGGCGGGGACAGGAGCTGTGACGTAGCGGGGCAGCTCGTCTGACTGGTGCGGGTTACTGGCGTTCATCCTGTCAGACAGCGTGATGTGTTTCTCCACTGACCGACTGTGGCAACAAGTCAGTGAGCACAGACAGGAAGTTACCAAAATAAAACACATGAGCTTTGCAGAAATGGTCTTAAATTTGATAACACATAGAAATGTTTGTTTTAACCCACGTTAATTAACTGACACTCTTTGTTTAACAGAGATGAATTTCACAGCCTTTATGCAGAATAACAGGATGGAGCTCTGCAGCTTTATTGCAATGAGGTGAGTCAGATTTCTGAGACATTACGGAGCTTCAACAATGTAAAGTTTCTTTTCACCTTGTGGCTTTATTGCAAAGGCTTTTTATGGTATTTGATGTATTTTTAAAGGGTTCAAGGAAGAGAGATGCCAGTGAATGTGAGGAGAGATAAAGGCCTCGGGGGGACAGAGCAGCTCTTGGTTAACACAGGATGTCCTCTGGCTGTCTGGTGAACTACGAACCACCAGGGGGGACCGACTTTGGTGAGGCCACCGTTGGAAACTCAAATGGACCTTTGTGGAGCTCTTTGACCCTGGAGCTTCACGGTCACATTTACCTCTGAACACTTCAATCAATAAAGAGACAATTTGGCACATCTTGGAACCGTATTTAAGGGAAAGAAAAACAAAAAGGGAATTTACTACAAAGCAGCTACATCCACACTCCTACATAAGTGACATAATCAGGGTTCTGTTCTCAGGGGACGAGTAGGACTTATGACCAGACACTGACAGAGTGACACGTGTCCATGTCAGTCTTTAACGTTGTAGTTTCTGATGGTGCAGGTCCTGCCAGTGGGTGCAGGCTTGCTGGTCTTGGTGGGGTTTGATGGGCTTTTAGGAGGGCACTTCCTGGGCTGGACCGCGGATGGGGGCAGGCCATGGATGGGTGCACAGCGACCAAACACTGTCATCTGAACTCCAGCATCACCAGAGTCCGCCAGCTTCTTCCCGCTCAGCTCACCCTCACCTGTAGGTGCACACAAGAGATTTGTCATCATGACGTTTAAATCTGTGGGTGTCCGAGTGGGGAAATGTGTCCTAAAAGAGTGAAGTAGTTACATTGGTGGTCATAATTGACCTTCAACAGAAGATGCAGATGTTCCCTGTTCGCACTGAGACAAAGTGGGATTTGATTCTATACGATCAGAGAATGTCTCATTAGAGAGCTAGATATAGATCTATATACAGGTACAAATATAGAGCTAGGTAAGATCTATACCGAGCTAGATACATATCTCTATAGAGCTAGATACATACCTATATCTATATACATATATACAAGTAGGTACAGATCTATACAGAGCTACATACAGTTCTAGCTACGGATCTAGATACATATCTACAGGTAGGTACAGATCTAGGTACAGATCTATATACAGCTACAGATATAGAGCTAGGTAAAATCTATACAGAGCTAGATACATATCTATATAGAGCTAGATACATACCTTATACAGATATAGGTACAGATCTATATACAGATATAGAGCTAGGTAACATCTATACCGAGCTAGATACAGATATTTATGCAGATACAGATCTACACAGCGGTAGATATAGATCTATATACAGGTACAGATATAGAGCTAGATAAGAGCTATACGATCTAGGTACAGATATAACAGGTAGGTACAGATCTATATACGGATACAGATCTAGGTACAGATCTAGATCCATATACAGATATAAAGCTAGATACAGATCTATGTACGAATACGGATCTAGATATAGAGCTACACATAGAAAGATCTGGAAATGGAGCGATACCAGTTGACCAATCGTAAACTTCACTTTGGGATTTGTGCTCGCTCACAATGATAGAGAGGAACTTGATCTAACCTTCACCCATCAGCTGTTTGATATCTACAATAAATGGTTTGACCTGGTGAGGACACTTATCAAAGTGTACTGAGCCATTACACAAGGTTTGCCTGGTTTCACAACTATTCGATGGCATGAGTGTGTGAGCCTGATCTGGTTGAGAAATTGTTCCCTGGACAGTTGACAGAGATTACAGACACGAATTAGGCAACAATCCTCCTTCCATCTCTCCATCGCTGATCCGACTCCGGGTTCAAACTGGGCCATTTTGTGGCAGACTAAATTTCAGCCCCTTTTTCAGGCCGGGAAAGGGGCATCAAGTGAAGACCTCCGACAACTTGACAGACATCCTGTCCCTCACGCAGGGACGAACTAGTGCAGGCAGACACAGCTATTAAATCTCCATGTATCCCAGGCAGGAGCCTGACAGGAGTAGGACCTGTAGATCCTGACCTTTGAACCGCCTCAGCAGCCCTGGCAGTGGTCGTCCAGGGAAGGTCTGTGCAGGGTCCAGTTCTGCACGATGATACCAGATGGTGGACAGACATGGTAGTTCGTTTGGTTATGTGAGGTTGCTTTTGAATATTTCTGTCTCACTGTACCAATGACATTAAATGTTAGATGCTTCTATCATTCTGAAAGCTCCCACATGCTTTACCCTCACACCGAGCGTGTGGAATGAGAGTACATAACAGGTGCTGCTAACTTGAGTGGGTGGATGAGAAAGCACCTACATTATTGTCCAGAATGTTTCCACAGGACGCCGACGTGCCACGAAACAACGTGACTGGAACACGGGCCAAAGGTCACCGGTTTTGTCCCGTCTTTGTATGAGCATTAACATTGTAGATGTTACAGGCAGGATTGTCACATTGTAGGTGCTGCACTTTTTCTTAGATGTGTGAATACAAACCGTGGTCTCTGTAACAAAATACCACACACTGACTACAGGAAGCACATCCTAATGTACAATAGACCAACAATGCTGAAACAAACCCTTCATGCATATCCACAACGGCTGGAGCTGCAGAGTGTGTAGTTAGGGTACAACATTTTACATCCTGGAGTGGTTACCTTCTGAGACAATAGATGGACTGAGTCCACCGTCCAGAATCTCCCACAGCTCTTTTAAGGAGCGCAGTGACCCGTCTGATGATAACCGACACCCGGACAGCTCCACGTCCAGCGGGCCCTGGGACTGGCTGAGGCGGCTCTCTCTGTCCTGGGGGGACAGAGATGTCTCCAAACAAGGAATACCCTTTCTGTACTTTGTACACCTTTGCTTACAACGTTATTATTATACATACACTGAATGAACATGGAAGATATGCATTTTACATGAAGAGCTGAACACGGTGCTCATCGGTGAATGCAATATTGACTCTGTTACCTCAGGCCTGTCTCTGGTTTTGTGGCCCCGGGACCAAGGGTTGGCAGGTCCTTCAGTGGTGGGACCGGGGTGGTTGGTTCCAGGTAGGAGTGGTGCAGCCAAAGGGCCAGGTCTCTGCATCAGTGCGTACTGCAGCTCCTGAAGGCACAAACACATTAGTGACCCCACAGCGCCCCCTGGAGGTACAACAGAGGAGCCCCGTCCCCCCAGTCCTTCAGGCAGACCCAGGTTTGGACCATGGGAACCGACGCGCTGTCTTCATGGCTCTAGGTGCATTGCTTTGCTAAGGTGTTTGTTGGAGATAAACCCACGGTGGACATCATGGACTCCTGTCATGTCAGGTCTGTGTGCACCAGCGTTCTCCACAGAAAACGGCAGACTTTTACTTGAGCTTTTTGACTATGAAAAGAAAATACAAAGCGCTGTAGCTAAACAACGCAATGGAACGTTAGTATGCTAGAACTCAGTCTGCGAGGTTAACATCAGAAGAACATTAGCAGCAGTAGTTGACTACACGGGCGACTGTGGGGGAGCTTTCCTCCCGTCACGTCCGCACATTGATCGATACCTACAATTGAATTAAAATAACATTCCAAGAATGAAATGTTGTGTTGTGTTTTGACCTTAAATGAATACATGTGCTGTGATGACCCTGTGGTGACGGGGTCGGGTCCTCCAGCTGAGTGTTCGCTGCTCCGGGGGCTGAATGCTAACGACTGTGGGTCAGTGGGGAGCAGGTCGTCCTCCAATCAGAGGGTTGTCGGTTCCATCCCAGGCCCTGCTAATGTCGCATGTCGATGTGTCCTTGGGCAAGGCACTTAACCAACATGGCTCCTGTAGCTGCGACTACAGTGTGTGGATGTTAGTGACTGATGGCAGGTGTCACTGTGTGTGGTTCTCCTGTCATCACTGTGTGAATGATGTCATGTAGTGTTAAAGCGCTTTGAGTGGTCAGAAGACTAGAAAGACGCTGTTCAAGTTCAGTCCATTTACCATTTACACACAGATGTGATTCCATTCATCCATGTACATCATTAAAATCGGTTCCCTGTTGTGAATAGAGTTAATAATGTAGGTAAAAATATAGTTTATTTAAAGTGATTTGTGGTTAATTTTCCAGTATTGAGCCGTTGCTTCAGTGAACAGAGCAGTTTGAGGAGACGCAGAGGGAACGTGTTCACATCTTTACCACTACACTACATCACATGTCATTTAGCTGACGCTTTTATCCAAAGCGACGTACAATAAGTGCATTCAACCACAGGGTACAAACTCAGGAAAACAAGAAACAAGAAAGTGCAATTTCCTCAAATAAGCCAATTGACAATTTGCTCTACCACTAGGTGGCAGAATACGTGTATTGTATGATTGCATGACGAGGTGAGCACAGCCGGGCTGTGGGAGGTACGCTGGTACCTGAGTGGTCAGCTGGTACTGCAGTCGCTCCAGAGCAAGGAGCCGGTCCCGCTGCTCTCTGGGCTTCTCTGGGTCCACTGGTGCTGTCAGACACACACGTTCATTCCAAGGTATCCCGTCTCCCCTCCTAGCTCCTAGCTCCTAGCTCCTCCATCCTCACAACAGTCTCCCTGTGTTTGGTCTACTAACGGTGGCTCTATACTTATTTATGTTTACACATACAAATATATGTTAGATGTGCATTTCAACCATAAAGAAATTAGTCGATTCACGAAACACCAGCTTGTCCTTTCCTAACTCCTCATGAACTCTCCTATCCATCCTTCTCTGACCCTGTGACATGTTCCACAGAGGTCAAGGAATAGTGGTTAGTGACGTAAAGGCAGGCGATGTTTACTCTCCCCTCTCCTGGTTGATTTATTCTAGTAATAAAGCTCTAAGGCACAATGACTACAGCCAGGCGTTAATCAGAAACCTGCTGCACCCTGCGGTCCAGCAGTGGTGACCTGGGCTCGGAGGCGGTTCCCCATCTCTATCAGCTGCTGCTTCTCTCTGCTCAGACGGGCGATGCAGGAAGCCGCCCGCTTCAGCCTGGACCGCAGGAGAGGAGGCTCGCGTCGTAAGCCAGCACCTGACCGGCCTCTCTGTCGGGGAGAGGAGACGGATGGAAGCAAGTGGGTTGTCACGATCTCCCCCATCATGTCACTAACGGACAGCACCCTTCCTGCTGGGACACGGTCCAGTACTGAGAAGAGTTCTGCTCCACAGACGGGTGTCACTGCTTCAAGCAGCCGCCTGGCCAGAAGCTCAACGAGGAAACTTCTTCTCACACATTACCTGCTCTGTGACATCGGCCGGAGCCGACTCGCTGTGCTCCGGGCTGAACTCCTGCTTTGCCCAAGTAGAGGCGTGGCCACTTTCCTCCCAGCACAGACCACCTGACCATGACAAGAGAAAACCACGTCACTGCAAACCCCCTCCTCATGCATCCATGTAACAGCTCAGAGTATCGCACTTACTCACTAGAGGACTTCTCTATTAAAACCATTCAATGCTGTGTGTGTGTGCTAATATCAGCAGAAGGGCTTTCTTCAATACCGTTACAGTGGCACAATGTTCCCGTAGCTACATGTTCAGTCTCATACTGGAACGTTAAATGTTTCACAATAAGAGCCTTGTCAGGACAGTTGGATGCAGGAAGCACGCTGTTGCAGCAGCACCACATGACTACGAACGTGCTTCTAACGCATCCTGTAGATGTGGGGAGGAGGTCAATGCGGGCTGCTACAGGGCGAATACACATCGTGGGACCAGTCTGGGTAAAAACATTGATTGATCATCTTTGATCTGGACGTTTTGCGTAATAGTTTGTTCCCTCTATGATTTAGTCTCCTAACCAACGTTTAGCGGATAGTCTTATTTGACATTATGAAGACAAATAAGGAAGTTGGTGGAAGGAACACTTGAGTGGTTTGTTTACATCACATTTACTAAATGTATTAAATCATTATGAAACCATAGGAATATTTTGCATACATATAATATAACTAGTTACCAGTCCTCTCCCCCCACTAGTTACCAGTCCTCTCCCCCCACTAGTTACCAGTCCTCTCCCCTCGCTAGTTACCAGTCCTCTCCCCCCACTAGTTACCAGTCCTCTCCCTCCACTAGTTACCAGTCCTCTCCCCTCGCTAGTTACCCGTCCTCTCCCCCCACTAGTTACCAGTCCTCTCCCTCCACTGGTTACCAGTCCTCTCCCTCCACTAGTTACCAGTCCTCTCCCCTCACTAGTTACCAGTCCTCTCCCTCCACTAGTTACCAGTCTTCTCCCCTCACTAGTTACCAGTCCTCTCCCCCCACTAGTTACCAGTCCTCTCCCCTCACTAGTTACCAGTCCTCTCCCTCCACTAGTTACCAGTCCTCTCCCCTCACTAGTTACCAGTCCTCTCCCCCCACTAGTTACCAGTCCTCTCCCTCCACTAGTTACCAGTCCTCTCCCCTCACTAGTTACCAGTCCTCTCCCCCCACTAGTTACCAGTCCTCTCCCCTAACTAGTTACCAGTCCTCTCCCTCCACTGGTTACCAGTCCTCTCCCCCCACTAGTTACCAGTCCTCTCCCTCCACTGGTTACCAGTCCTCTCCCCTCGCTAGTTACGCCAGAGGGGACTGGTAACCAGTGTCTGTAAGATTACTGGATCTTACATTATTAATTACCATTATTATTATTATTATTGGACGTGGCTGAAATCCGGTCATCCTAGTCGACGAGCTGAAGTTGTGTTGGGGCGCTCGCTCCTTTTGCTTGACGCACGTCCCGATCGTGAATCTAGAATCGATTGCTCTTCCTTGGGTTCCTGGATGTTGAATTTATTTGCATTGAATTATCACTAAAACTATTGAGATACATGATTTCAATGCATAAATATTTAGTGCTAGAAATTCAATCACCTTTTTCTGTCAAAATCCGATGACACAGATTTACTTCCATACATACGTCCCCTTCTAGAGAGTCAGGAAATAGACAGAGTTGTGCAACAGATTCATTGAGACGTCCATCTGTTGTCTGACTGTGCTTTTGGTGTAAGTCACGGGCAAAGACAATCTTTGTGAAACTGCTAAAGTACACACAGCAAGGAATGGTTACTGTCAGCGGAATGGACTTCAGTGTAAAATAGTGCCCTCCTCACCTCCTGGGCCAACTTTGAAGGAGATGTTAGTGGATTGGTCCGGTGGTCCTGTGGGCCTCTGAGGGTCAGCTGTAGAAGGGATGGCGACGCCAGCAGGGGGTCCTGGATTCTGACCTGGCTGAGGGGAGGAGGCCTGTGGCATTGCCTGATGATGGGGTTGGAGATGGATGAGACCCTCCATGTCCTTCCTCATGTGAGTAACCACGTCCCGCAGGACGCTGTTCTGCTGCTGTAGACCACGGATCTCCTCTAATGCCAGTGAATCTGCCTTTGGTGTGAGACCCTGTGGGAAGAGAAACACATCATCAAATGTGAGAAAATAATCTGTATTAGAGTTGTTTTATGATCTCTTTGCCTCAGTCCTCCGATACTTCCAGTGGTCTCGCTGAGTCCAGTTCCAGTCCAGCTCGATCTTACGTCGTCTCGGAGACACAGACCTATGCAACACCACTTGCTCTTTTTGACTTCAACCCGCTAAACCGTCTCAGTATCCTCAGGGGACATGTTAAGGAGGAAACTCTGAATACGAGTAAGGGTCTTTAAATGTCTCCTTTAAGGCAGGTCTTCTGGCTTTTCAAACCCACTTGACAGTTCCAAGTATAATTTCTCTAGATCATAAGCTGAGTCATGTGCTGCTTTGTAGTGCACCGTTCCAGGTATTTGGTCCAAGTGCTTTTGGTGTAATTTGAGGAGGTTTGTATGGACCCGTTTCCTCACACAAAGGCTGGCATGTTGTCCCTGAGCCAGACTCAAAGGCCAGCATACTTCCCAGATGCTGGAGGAAAAGGCCAAAGGCCTAAAAACAGGACAGCCCTGAGTGTGATCCGTGGCAGGAGGGCAGGTTGGCCTTGAAAAGGTCAGACATCTACCCAGCAGTGACACAGGAGAAACATCACATGCAGATATTCTTTACAGTAACTACCCAGACATCTACACCGTGGGCCGCAGCACACTGAAAACAGTGAACAGGGGAACAGCCCGTTTGTGGGTGATGGTGGCTCAGCTGGTCTTGGTGGATTCATGCATTTATCTCCAGTAGACTCGACTACTGTAACAGTGTGTTTACGCGTCTCTGTAAAAAGTCCATCAGAAAGCTGCAGCTCGAGTCCTCATAGGACCAGGAGAGTGGATCACATGACGCCACTTCTCAGGTCTTTACACCGGCTTCCTGTCAAACAAAGAATTGACTTCAAAATCCTGCTGTTGGTTTATAAAGCTCTGAATGGTTTAGGGCCAAAGTAGATTTCTGATCTGCTGATTATCACCTTATGAACCGTCACGAACCCTCAGGTCGTCTGGGACGGGTCTACTTTCTGTCACCAGAGTCAGAACTCAACCAGTTTTTCTGCTCCACATTTCTGGAACAAAGTCCCAGAAAGAGTCCCTCAGCTCCTTTAGGTCCAGATTAAAGACTTTTCTGTGTCCTGCTGCCTTTAATTCACCCTTTCTGCCATTCAGAATGACTTGAATACTAGACTGCAAAATGTGTTCTATTTCTATTTGTCTTTTGAATGATTGTTTTTCTTTTATGTTTCAATCAATATCCTTAACTGCTTGTAAATGTCTTTGCTTTATGTTTCAGTGGTTTTAATGGTTTTATGTGAAGCACGTTGCTCCTGGAAGGAAGACATTCATGGAGGCCGAAGGAACGTATTAGTGTTGGTGTGATGCTCAGTCCAGCTGCAGAGTGGCGAACGTGGAGGTTGGTTGTTCATATGGAAATGTGTGCAGGGAACAGCTGCTGGTATTTCAGTGAAAGGGATCATTGGGTCAAACGGGTCAGTCAGCTTTTCCCTGAGATGCCTTAGCAGCTGGAGTATCTCATCTTACCTATGCAACAGACCACGCAGTGCTCAGAAGGCTATATGAGGATGTGCATATCAATTCTTGTTGTTTGTGTGGAGCCTCATAGAAAAGGTCGTTACCAAAACCAGTGATCCTCTGCAGAAGATCGAAAATAGATCTGTCTCTGGCTCTCATGGACCACGCTCAGCGAGCTGCAGCACAGCCAATGGCTATTCAGAGTCATGCATGCACACAGTTCATGGAGCATGTAGATGAAGAGACTGCCATTTAAGAAGCATGTCCATGTTAGATGCACTTCATCTCTCATGTAGTCTCCAATCATTCAAAGACGACTCTGCTCTCCGCTCACCCACAGTTGCCCTAAACTCAACAAAGCTACAGGAAGCAGTTGCCACACTGACTGCAACTGTTCAAAGCGGTTCATTGGTTAAAAGTGGTGTATGCAATGCAGCGGTGACGTAATCAATGGAGCACATTGGTCCTCTTTAGAATCACACCTCTGCCTTTGTTTATAGCCCCATGTGTCTCTTCAGGAGAAAGGAATGATGGATCTACAACCACAAGCAGGAGACTGCTGCTTGTTTGAGTGACTGGAATCAGTGTGTGTGAAAGCAAGGCCAGTTCTCCCCACGTTCTAATCTCTGTTAAGAGGATGATGAACAGTCTGCACAGCCTGAGGTGGACGTCTTCTCACCTGTACTGCCTGGTCTCTCTCTGTTTCTACACAACGTAGTAACACAGTCAAGTCCTGCAGGTCTTGTTTTCTCTCCTTCAGCTCTGCTGCAGCCTGAAAGAGACCAACATTAGACTTTGACGTCCTTATCATGAACCACTACACGTCTGTCTATTCACCGGACCCCCCTTAGCTGACGCCTTAGCAGCCGCTGATCGTCCCGTAGAACAAGTGGGCCTGCCCGTGAGTACCCATGGAGTCCTGCATGAGCGACTGACCTGGTCTCTAGCCGCAGTCAGGTCTTGTATCAGCTGCTCATTGGAGAGGTAATGTTGGGCCTTCATGTCCTCACAGCGGCTCTGCCACTCCACCTCCAGCTGGACCTGCATCTGCTCTAAGGCCCTCTCTCTCTTCAAACCATCACTCAGCTGCTGCCTGTACCTGGTAACACACACGCACACATGCACACGCACACACGCACACATTGTTTGAATCATGACAGCGTCTCGGTTGCTTCTTTCCTCACCAGCGGTGAAATGTCCTCCTGGTACTGAAAGTGTCTCTACCTGCCTACTCGTGCTCCTGCTGTCTTCTCACCTCTGCATCTCCTCCCTGCTCCTCTCGCTCTCAGTCTTCAGTTTGCTTTCTCTCTCGTGCAGGGAGAGGATCTCTGTCTCCTTGACAACCATCTCTCTGGAGACCTGACGGACGTACTTGTCCCAGCCAGTCTGGGCTGCTTCCAGCTCTTTGCGGAGCCTTTGGGAAACACACACAGACATGCACCAGGCTGTAAGAGCCATGACGGCGCTCTCTGCTTATTGGCACCTGAGTGTCTCTTCACCTGTGGATTGTCTGGCCTGTTTGTTGCTTCGCCTCCTGTTGCTCCTTCTGTATGCGATGCAGCTGTGCAGCCACAGCCTCCAGCTGGGCCTGACACTCCTTCTGGGCCTGGGCCGCCTCCTCACATCTGTTCACAGACAGCCATACAGTTAAACATCTGGAGACATTGCAGGGCCGATGGTACCAGTGGAGGCAGCGAGCAGGTACCTGGTCCAGTACCATCACAGAACCCCGCACCTCCATGGATGCTGCGTTGGTACCAGCAGAGAGGAGGAACGAGTAGCTTTTAGCGTCTCTGCTACGCCCACAGGGTAAACAGAGCAGACTCCTCTGCTACGCCCACAGGGTAAACAGAGCAGACTCCTCTGTTACGTCCACAGGGTAAACAGAGGGCACCGGGGGGGAACATGTCCCCGTGTTGGGGGTCATAGAAATGATTGTACATGTAGAACAGTTTAGTGTAGAATTGTAGTGTGTGTGTGGTGGGGGGCAGTAAGCTCAGCTGCAGGGGGGAGAGCGGGGGACTGGTTCAGGGGACAGTGCCACAGGTGGAAGTAATATGGACTGTGTCTCCCTGTTAAAGCAGAGAGCAGGATCCGGAGGCGTGTGACATGGAGAGCAGAGCAACACTCTAAATCCTGCTCACTGCCACTTTGAGAAATAACACTTGCAACGTGTGTCCGTGCGTCCTTAAGAGGAACCCGACGGTGGTAGCACATCACGGCTACAGTGTGTTATTAGATATTAGTTATTACATTAGCATGTTAGATGAAGTGAATGCAATTTGAATCAAACACAAGTTATAGTCATTTAAATCATAAACACTGTTCACATTAACATTCTGTCACAATGTGATGTTAAAACCTGGGGACGGCTGATAGTTGCCTTTATGGATTTCTCCCAATTTTCGCCCCAAAGAGGGTTTTTTGGGAGTTTTTTCACCTGTCAGGTAGTAGATGAGCAACTGAATGTAAGACTGTATTCGATCTTATGATGTAGTGTGATGAACGGTGATCATCAAAGTGTACTAGCTATAAGATGAAGACAAACTCTGCATGCTTTGTTATATTCACTCATTGAGGCATAAAGCCAACTGTATCTACATTGACTGTATTGGAATGTGAGGGACAGAGAAGGTCTCAGGTTACAGCTTTACACCTGGATGTGTCAGGGTTGTGTGGGGCAGGCAGGACTCAAATGCAGGGGGGGGGGGGGCAGGAACGAGGAACATCCAGAACAATTGACAATGACGCAACAAGTGACAGGAGACACACGGCTTAAATACACCAGGGAGGTGCAGGTGATTGGACACAGGTGGAAACAATCAGACAATCACAGAGGACGACAGGACAAGGCAGGAAGTGAAGTTACCCAGAGAGACAAGAAGCAGAAAACTACAAAATAAGACAGGAAATAAAACCACACCGTGACGGGATGTGAAGGGGACAATCCAGGAGGAGACACGTTTGGAGGAGAAGCCATTGACATTCAAAAGACATCTCAGAGTTTTCAAAGGACCAAAGCGGGGAAAGGTTAGAATTCTCCTGCAGCCGCTTTGATAAGTCACTTGGTCCAAGAATTCTCTATTTGGCAAAATATTTCACTGTATTTCCCTTTGTAACTGTATTCCTCATCACTTTGTTTAGTTATTAAATACCTCTAGATTTTTAAATTTCAGCCAGTTGACTTTGATTCATCGTTTCTGTCCGGGACGAGAACCAAGGAGTGCGGCCTCCTCGAGGGCTTTCTGAACCCTTAACACAGCCACATAGTGCCACAGGTTGCGTGTGGATGTGATCCTCCACGTGGGCTCGTACTGTTCAGTAGCTCCGAGTTATTTGTGATCAGTGACTCACTTCTTCATGTGATCTTCCCGCTCTTTCTTCATTTTGGTCTCCATCCATTTCAGCTCGTCCTCAAGATCCTTTATCCTGAGACAGAAGATAGTGAGAAAATGTCCCTGTCACACTCACACACTGTGCAGGAACATACTTGTGGTCCTTGACAGCAGCGAGGTCTTCCATCTGGTGGCGTTTGTGGTGCAGCTGCCTTTGTAGCTGCTGACACAACTCTTCAGAGGCTCTGAGAGCCTCTTTGGACTCACGTTGAGCCTGAAGGTGAGCTTCAGTCTCGGAGACCAGCTTCACACGGACAAGGACACAAACAGACCAATGTGATGACGCCGATGGGTTTGAAGGACCAGCCATGGGAAGATTGAAGGTCCACAGGAAAATCGTACTGTAATAGTCTGTCATACTTATAGTGGAATTCGGTCCAACTTACTATAATTCCTAGAGGGGACACACATGGACTCTTCTCACCTTCAGTTGACAGGACTGCAGCACAGCGCCCATGGACTCCATCTTCAAGCTGAAGTGTTGCTGCTCTGTGAGTCTACAGGCAGAAGCGTCCGTCGTCTCCTGTTGGCCATGTAAAGTAAACCTTCTCATACACATTTAGACTTCCAGTTAATTATTTAATTATTTTCCTAAATCACACTAGAAAGGAGTGAAAGCAGCAGTGTCCGAGGTCAGTAAATGAAGGCTTTAGTCCCACAGACTGACAACATTTAAGTGATGGTTTGCTGTTGTTCAGTAGCTCAACAGGACGAGGTCATAACATCTAACAGGTAAGAATACATGAGTCATTGGTCCTTTCCAGCTGAGCTCCCCTCTTCATTCTGAGGACAACGATGAATATTTGAGTTATCATCACAGCAACATGGACGACATCTATTTAAATACACACACGGGAGGACAAGAGACACAGAGACACGCTGCAGGAGGCTATTTAAGGAGAGAACGCGTCATTCCGGCTGTGTGCTTCGCTTAAAGAATGAACTCTGTCTGATTCCATTTTCACAGTCAGCAAGCGGAGGACTGAGCGGGTGTCCACGTCCCACATGGCTTTATTCTTTAGCCGTGGTCGAGGACAGGCAGCTTTGCTACACAACGACAGGAAGGCATTGGTACAAAAGGAAAAGTGCTGGCAACAAACAACACAGAAGGTTCACAGGGGGGAGGAGTCAGCGGGACGCAGGGGGACACAGCTGGACACACAGCTGGACATGAGGATTGTCAAAGTAAAACAGGAAACGATGGAGACTGAGATAACTACAAAGGTACTCCACTTCCTGGACGGGTTCAAGAGTAGAGGAGGACCAGCAGCTCAGACTTCATCAAGGGACCTGCTGTAAACTTTGACCCCAAGGAGACACACACACACACGCACACGCACACACACACACAGCCGCTGTCTCTGGGTCATGGTAAAGGTCTGAATGTGTGCACGACGTATAGAGTTACTGTTTGTCCTCAAACATACTCACCCATGTTGATCGTTACATTACATGATACACAAGCGTGTTATATATAGACACGGGACATTCACAGGGATGAAAGCGTGTGTGTGTCCTCACCTGTCTCTGCAGGCTCAGCTCTCCCTCCACCTCTTGTATTCTGCACTGCAAATCCCGTTTCATCCTTTCGTGCTCCTCTGTTAGCCTTTGAGATTCTGCAGCCGCAGAGCTACATGCAGCACACACACACGACGACAGCGGTACATGGACTGAACTTGAACAGCGTCTTTCTAGTCTTCTGACCACTCAAAGCGCTTTAACACTACATTACATCATTCACACACTGATGACAGGAGAACCACACACAGTGACACCTGCCATCAGTCACTAACATCCACACACTGTAGTCGCAGCTACAGGAGCCATGTTGGTTAAGTGTCTTGCCCAAGGACACATGGACGTGACGGGAGGAAAGCTCCCGATCGTTTTAGAGGTCGGATCATTGATGAAAGGCGTTTGTCGGGAGACGACCTTTTCCTGCCTGTTTGTCACATTTAAGAGTTCCATGAGCACTAAAGGAAGAAACACGCCTCCTGCAGCCGCGGACGCGACGCCTCCACCTGTAGTAACGGTAAAATATGGTTGCTCATGTCCTTATTCCATGTTCTAGTTCAGACAAACTAACATTACTTAGGACGGAGCGTTTTCATGTTACTGAAGATTCAATATCAACATGCTAACTCTTCGTAGCCGTGCTGCGCGTCCACAGACGTGGGCGGTGGAGTTGGAGGCTGCTCTCATGCGCATGAAGGTGGGTTCCTCCCTCCGACTCACCGCTGCTGCTCGTCCAGCTGCTGCTGCGTCTCCACAGCGTCTCTGTCTCTCTGCTTCTCCAGCTGAAGGACGAGGACACGGAGGCTCTTCAGCTCCCGCTGCCTGCACAGGACACCAGGACGTCCTTATCAGTCTAAATATAACACCATCAACCAACACCGAGTAATAGTCTGTTAATGATGGTGACAGTAATAACGATGAGTACATTTCTTCCTATTCCTAATCCTACTTATCGGATCGATCCCAGTTTGTGCTTGTAAACGGTGAATCCTCAAAGACCACCAATGTTGGTCACGGAGTCCCACAAGGTTCTGTACTTGGACCGATTTTATTTACCCTCTATATGCTTCCTTTGGGCGATCTTATCAGGAAACACCACATAAACCTCCATTGTTATGCAGACGATACTCAACTGTATCTGTCGATCAAGCCAGAAGAGACAGACCAGCTAGTTAGACTTCAAGAATGTCTTGGAGACATCAAAACTTGGATGACCGACAACTTCCTAATGCTAAACTCAGAAAAAACAGAAGTTATCCTGATAGGCCCAGAGCGCCTTCGAAGCCAGCTGTCACGTGATACAGTTTTTATGGATGGAATTGCTCTGGTACCCAGCAGCACCGTCAGGAATCTGGGAGTTCTTTTCAACCAGGATATGGCCTTCAACTCGCATATAAAGAAGACTTCAAGGACTGCCTATTTCCATCTACGTAACATATCAAAAATCAGGAACTTCCTGTCTCAAAGTGATGCAGAAAAATTAGTTCATGCGTTTGTCACTTCCAGACTGGACTACTGTAATTCTTTGTTATCAGGCTGCTCTTGTAAATCTCTTAAGCCTCTCCAGTAGATTCAGAATGCTGCAGCACGTGTATTAACAAGAACTAAGAAAAGGGATCATATCACTCCTGTATTAACTTCTCTGCACTGGCTCCCTGTTAAATCAAGAATAGATTTTAAGGTACTTCTCCTCACCTACAAGGCACTTGCTGGTGAGGCACCGTCGTATCTTAATGAGCTTGTAACACCTTATTGCCCTACAAGGCAGCTGCGCTCCATAGATGCTGGGTTACTTGTTGTTCCTATGGTTTTAAAAAGTAGGCTGGGGGCCAGAGCCTTCAGTTATCAAGCTCCTCTTTTGTGAAACCAGGTTCCACTTTCAGTCCGGGGGGCAGATTCGGTCAGCTCTTTTAAAGTAAAACTTAAAACGTTCCTCTTTGATTCTGCCTATAGTTAGGGCTGGCTCAGGTTAGCCCGGACCAGCCCTTAGTTAAGCTGCTATAGGCTTAGACTGCCGGGGGACTTCTTAGGACACACCGAGCTCCTCTCTCACGCTCTCGTTCTACCATAATTCACGTTTTATTAATGCACATGACTAATTCAGCTTCTTTCCGGGAGGTTTTTTTGTGCTTTCTCCCCTAGCAGGTCTCCGTAGATCGTGGTTCCTTCTGGACCCTGGTCCTGACACCTGCCGTGGCCCTGCTGACGCCTGCTGCTGCCATCATCATCATCATCGTCATCATCATCATTATTTTAGATATTAATCATATTACTGTACTCGTAAACCAACATTACCTTCTGCTAAAGTCTCTGTGCTCTCCCTCCCCACAGGCTTCTGTGGATGGTGGTTCTATGTGACGGTGGTTCTATCTGATGGTGGTTCTATCTGATGGTGGTTCTATCTGATGGTGGTTCTATCTGATGGTGGTTCTATGTGACGGTGGTTCTATCTGATGGTGGTTCTATGTGATGGTGGTTCTATGTGATGGTGGTTCTATCTGATGGTGGTTCTATCTGATGGTGGTTCTATCTGATGGTGGTTCTATGTGATGGTGGTTCTATGTGACGGTGGTTCTATGTGACGGTGGTTCTATCTGATGGTGGTTCTATGTGATGGTGGTTCTATGTGATGGTGGTTCTATCTGATGGTGGTTGTATGTGATGGTGGTTGTATGTGATGGTGGTTCTATGTGATGGTGGTTCTATGTGATGGTGGTTGTATGTGATGGTGGTTCTATGTGATGGTGGTTCTATGTGATGGTGGTTCTATGTGATGGTGGTTCTATCTGATGGTGGTTCTATGTGATGGTGGTTGTATGTGATGGTGGTTCTATGTGATGGTGGTTCTATGTGATGGTGGTTGTATGTGATGGTGGTTGTATGTGATGGTGGTTCTATGTGATGGTGGTTCTATGTGACGGTGGTTCTATCTGATGGTGGTTCTATGTGATGGTGGTTGTATGTGATGGTGGTTCTATGTGATGGTGGTTCTATGTGATGGTGGTTGTATGTGATGGTGGTTCTATGTGATGGTGGTTCCATCTGATGGTGGTTCTATGTGATGGTGGTTCTATGTGATGGTGGTTCTATGTGATGGTGGTTCTATGTGGTGGTGGTTGTATGTGATGGTGGTTCTATGTGATGGTGGTTCTATGTGATGGTGGTTCTATGTGATGGTGGCTCTATGTGATGGTGGTGGTCCCTGCAGTGGTCCTGCTGTGCGTCTGGTTTACTACTCACAGTTACTTGAATCATCTCTGTCATATAGTCTCATGTATTATACATTGTTCATTCTGTACACATGACATCATTGTAGTCTGTCCATCAGGAGACGGATCCTCCTCTGACGTTCTCACTAAGGTTTCTTCCCTTTTTTCCCTCTTGTAAGGGTTTTTTCATTGTTTGGGGAGTGTTTCCTGTGCCGATGGAGGGTTTCGGGACAGAGGATGTTGTATGTGTACAGACTGTAAAGCCCTCTGAGGTAAATTTGTAATTTGCGATTATGGGCTCTACAAAATAAAATGAATTGAATTGAATATCTGATCTGCTGATTATCACCTATGAACCACCATGAACCCTCAGGTCTCCTGGGACGGGTCCACTTTCTGTCAGAACTAAACATGCTCCACAAGTCCCAGAAGGCCCCTCAGTCCCTCAGCTCTTTTAAATCCAGATTGAAGGCTTTTCTGTTTGCTGCTGCCTTCAATTGACCGTTTCTGCAGGTCGACATTCTTAAATGACATTTACAATTTGATTGTATTATAGGCTGTATTATTATTATTATTTAAATTCTTTTAACGTCTTTTTATCCTTTTAATGACTTTTTTCTTTTATGTTTCAAAGAACAACCCTTTAGAAGACTAGTTGTGTTCTGCGCCACAGACTAACCTACAGTAACTAGACTAAGCCAGCGGTTTCCCGTGGTCGTGGATTGGGTGGAGATACCTGTCGCTCTCCTCACTCAGAGCTCTGGCCGCCAGCACGTCGGACCTCTCCAGCTCCAGGTCTCGTTCGTCCAGGATGGCGAGGTTGAACTGGAAATCTTCCCTCAGTTTCTGGTAACGTTCTCTGACAAATGAAGCATCACAAAACACTCAAAGAGAGAGATACTAAAGCAGTGACGCCCCGCAGCAGGAGCCCTGATGTGGCCTCTGAATCCCTCGCAAGGCCACTTTAGTAAGACGCACATTATTACGTTGCAGGTCCTTTAGCTGACGCGTTTATCCAAAGCGACTTACGATGCATCTTTAACCCACGGCGTTTACATTTTAGCAATTAGGGGTCAGGTGTCTCGCTCAGGGACACTTCCACTTGGGACATGGAGCAGCCGGGACTCAAACCACCAACCTTGTGCACCGTCGACCCTACACGCGACATATACACATATATGCTGGACAACGGGTACATGTTTTAATGGCGGTTCATTGATTATACAAAATTCTATAATTAATTCAAAAGTAATTTTTTGCCCGCTTTTATTTATGTTAAAAATCTGTTAACGCTGAAGCACTTAAATTACCACATCAAATGAATGAAATCAAATCGAAATGTAAAACCAAAGATATTGGCTGAGTGTTACTTTTTACCACGTCTGTCACAGAAAAACAAGTTACATTATAACAGACACCTTCTGAGCAACAGCGCGTTATACACACATATATATATATATATATATATATATATATGATTTTATCTGTGTTCACCCCATGACGAAACGTAGCACGCTGGGTGAGTCCTGCATGTCACTGTATCTGCACACTCAGTAGAGGTTGGACGGACGGACCAGAGACCTTTAGGTTCAGCTGGTAGATGGACGACGGAGCGTTTCAGTTTTGAAGTCAGAAGTCAAACTTGAAAGGACATTATTGTGATTGAATTAGATTGAGAATTCATTGATTGGTAAAGCAAAGTGAGCAAAATGAAGAGCAGGTAATTGGTGAACCTTCGACTATACTACAAACTTGTACAAGCCATTGGCACGTTAGAACCTGGTCAAGCCCCCTCACACCCACATGTGACGTCACGCTATCTACTAAAGGAAAAACCTTTCCATTAGGAGTAGGAAACGATACCCAAAGCTGATAACATCACAGGCTAACAGCTCAACCCTGACCCCTAACCCGCGCTCAACAAGATCTCTGCCCATGCATGAAGCAGTATCCACTCAATCTAGAGGGAAGCGAGGGCAGTGGGGGGGACAGCGCCCCGCGGCCGGAGCCGTGTCTCAAAGTCGCTAGCCTGCAGCCTTGTAGCCCGCAGCCTTGTAGCCCGCAGCCTTGCAGCCCGCAGCCTTGCAGCCCGCAGCCTTGTAGCCCGCAGCCTTGTAGCCCGCAGCCTTGCAGCCCGCAGCCTTGCAGCCTGCAGCCTTGTAGCCCGCAGCCTTGTAGCCCGCAGCCTTCAGGTCTACCTGGGCTGGTCCTCCATCAACTGCATAGGCTGAACCCAGTGGTCTCTGAAATGGGACGGTCTGTCCTACGGGGCACTTCCTGCCTGCGTCATCAGCTTTACCTCCGCTGCTCCCGTTGCCTAGCAACCTGCTGCTCTAAACAAAAAGCCTTAAAAGCCAAAGAATGACAAAGTACAGAAAAAGAAGATAATCTTCTTAATTCATTACGACGGCGAGATGCTGAGCGGCGCTCAGCGCGTGAGATACGGAGCTGCTTTCAGGGCGCGTCGGAGAAACAAAGCTGTCGTTCTCGCCGAGCGCTTCATGAGATTAAAGAGCGAGAGACGGCGCCCTTTTCTCTACGGTAGCTGAACCATCTTAACGGGGAAATAAGTTATTCTAAAGGCAGCAGAAGATTTAAGGCGTGGATGGCGAGGGGGGCGGCGGGAGCGGACGCACCTCGCAGCATCGATCGGACCCTGAAAGCACCGTCTCCACCTCCCCACACCCCCCCATCCACCCCCATCCACCCGCCCCGACGCCAAAACACGGCCCTGTAATCCATCGTGTTATGCAGGTAGCAGAGCGTGTGAATATGTATCCTGCCTGGTTCATGGATGGGGAGCAGTTTAGTGGGACAGAGGCCCCACGTGTGTGTGTGTGTGTGTGTGTGTGTGTGTGTGTGTGTGTGTGTGTGTGTGTGAGAAAGAGAAAGCACATCAGCTATTGTGGTCCAAAAAAGATAGGAGAAGAGTTTTTTCCATGACGTACACAGAGGAGGGAGTGAGGCTGCTCACATGGAGCACAAGGCTGGGTTCTCTGTGCCAGTTAGTTCGCAGATGAATGAGTTCAGATGAAGTTAAACCCCTTATTAAGAAATAAACCACAACAAATAAAGAACTAGATAAACAATACATGCACAATGAGAAGACACCGTATAGAAGTTGCTGAAACTAAGTCAAAGAAAATCCTGATTTTCTTTGACTTAGTTTCAGCAAACGCAAGCAAGCCCGGGCTCGTAGGTGCCCTCAAGAACAAGCCTGTACGAGTAGTCCGCCGTGAAGCCCAGTGTTTCAGTTTGGGTTTGAGATATCTGCCTCCACCCTAACACAAAGGAGGAGGATGGAATTCAGTTTGTGGTGCTCACAGAATCAAATATGACATTTCAACATTTCAACAGCATGCGATAGCAATGAGTCTGTCCCGACACAATGTCCTGGTTACTCTGGATAATCTACAAGCCTCCATTGTTTTGGGCTGGAGGCCGATATCCCGACACACATTTCAAAACCTGTGTTAATAATCTGCATTCAGAGAGCACTGCATGCAGCTGAGGAAACATTCTTTGACTAGGAGGGTTTTATTCACTGCACAGTGCAGACAGAAGTTATCTCTGACCACACTGACTTCTGCCCATGATAAAATCCATGGTTGAACATGTGGTGTGTGTTGGGGGAAGCACTAGCAACCCTAAACTATCGGCACCTGGACATGTATTAGATGTGAGATCAGAGGGGTTTTGGGTCCTGATTCACAAGCAGTGGATTGTGTCAAATAGTTTCAGTCTGCACAGGAGTTAGTGTTACAGACGGGACTGATGGGAACACACAGGCAATATAAAATACAGTTCAATGGGTTTAAAGACACCCGTCATTTCCATGCACCGATGCATGCTTTTTCTACTTAAGCAGGTGAAACAATTATATTTCTATTTTATAGATGTTTATAACAAAAATTGAGCTTGTCAGTTTTACACCAGAGACAAAACAATCTGTCCACCCTGAGACATCGCAGTGTCTCTCTGCATGGACTCAAGCACCAGCATCAGTGTTTCCCCTAACATTATATTGGGGGGGCACTGACCACAGAGAAGGGATGACTGAAGACGTGTTTGCATAAAACTGATGCGTTGATCAGATGCTGGTTATTAATGATTTTTTATCAAGCAAAAAAGGGCTTATGAAAACACAGAACAGATTTTGGTTTTGCATTGCTGATCAAAAAAGAAAGACTTTTTGGAAGATTGTGATGGGCAATTTTTATCGTTACAATTCTTTTAAAATATAAAAGACTGAATTATTAGCCGCAAAATAATTAATAGATGAAGTGAAAGTGAAAAAGTAATTTTGTTGCAACCTAACAATGTGTACTGGTCCCGTGAAAGCCAGAGACCAGGCTCCATGTGGAAATCCTACATTTTTTAGGAATACTTCCAGCTAAAAGCTGAGGTTCACAGTCATTGTTATTCTGAGGTGAGGTGGACATGAAGCAGGTACCTGAGGGACAAGCACTCCTCCTGAGCCTCACTGAGGGAGCTCTCCAGCTGACGATCCCTTGAAGCCAGGAGCTCCTTCCACTCACGCTCTTTACTGGCCAGCTGGGCCTCCAGTTCTCCCAGTCCACTGTCCATGTGCATGGTGGAAGTGGGATAAGCCTATTAGACACAAATTAGGCCATCAAGCATTGTACTACTTATACTTCCTGTCATCAGAATACACCTCTAACGACAGTGACGCACCACTTCCTGTCAGCATTATACACCTCGAACGTCAGTGACGCACCACTTCCTGTCATCAGTATACACCTCTAACCGCATTGACGCACCACTTCCTGTCAGCATTATACACCTCGAACGTCAGTGACGCACCACTTCCTGTCAGCATTATACACCTCGAACCGCATTGACGCACCACTTCCTGTCAGCATTATACACCTCGAACCGCATTGACGCACCACTTCCTGTCAGCATTATACACCTCGAACCGCATTGACGCACCACTTCCTGTCTTAAGTATACACCTATAGCCATAATGACGCACCACTTCCTGTCTTAAGTATACACCTATAGCCATAATGACGCACCACTTCCTGTCTTAAGTATACACCTATAGCCATAATGACGCACCACTTCCTGTCTTAAGTATACACCTATAGCCATAGTGACGCACCACTTCCTGTCTTAAGTATACACCTATAGCCATAGTGACGCACCACTTCCTGTCAACAGAAACGTTATATACGTTTAGCCACAGTGACGAAACGTTACCATAAAGTCGCATAAATGTAATAATAACTGTACCCACGGTGACGTACCGGCGGCCTCCCTCACATCTCGTTGCTCGTGCTTGTAATGTAACGCTAAAGTTAGTTAACGTTAAATACGTTAAAGAGCGTTAGCTTAGCACTGCCGAGCAGCTGTGTGGGAGCAGACTAAGCACGGGTTGGTTTCAGAAGTCTTCGTACTCTTTAACTCGTAACGTAAACAGATCTCCTTCCTGTGAGTTGAACATGTCGTCAATGGCAACGGTACGTCTGTATAAATGTTCCCCAGCTACAGCGACTTACGCGAGGGTTCCTGCGCGCACCCGTATGATAAACCCGGCAAGGGGCGCGCCCCCGCGGTTATGTAGACGCGCGTGTGAAGGAGGAAGACAGCATCTCAGCAGGTAGGTCCCCGCGCGAGGACTTTGTCTTTTGGATGGATGTTTGCTGTCTGTGTTGGTGCGCGTCGAGCCGCTACAACCTGTTGGAATGCGCGGCGCTCTGAGCAACAGGCAGCGCAGCTGCTGCTGATTAAACACGCAGGTACATTGAGGTATTAAATGGCAGCGTGATGCACGTGTGAGAGGTCCTTATTCTCTGGACGATGTACGTTATGACCGATGGGGTCACCCGCCTCGGTCCTCACAGCCCACCGGGGAGGAGGAGCAGCAGGTGGAGGTGGCGGAGCAGGGCTCGGGTTTGCTCCGGGCTGGCGGTGTATTCATTGGAGGACCGGTCGGTGGACCGCTGTGTGACTGTAAAGCGACACGTGAAATAAAGCAGCAGAGCCCCGGGGGCCGGTGGGGCGTGACGGGTCCAGGTGATGGAGGAGCGCATCCCTCCCCCTCCCCCGGGTCCGCGCGAGGCGCCGGACTGCCTACGTGCGCTCGGCTGCATAGCGGAGCCCGTGACGTCACGATGACTTCTCGGATGGGAGTTCTGGTGTTCTGAGTTCTGGTGTCGCGCAGAAAGTCGCGGAATACGTCGTCCGCGTCCCGGTCTCTCAGCTGTCCCCTACCTATAAGCAGGTTTATTTCTATTTGGCGTCATTGAGCAGAGGACCGGCGGTTTGGTCCCCAGCTGGTGTCCACGGGGACGTGTCCTCTCACTACCCTCAACTCGACTGCTTATGGATCAAAAGGGTCCGGTAGCGCTGCCGTTACATTTAAAGGTCCTTCACGGGTCACAACATTCTAACCAGGTGATTCAGTGGAGTCTCCTTGGAGAGCTGTGTGGGACGGCGTTGTCAGGCAGGGGTCAGATTGTGACCTCTGTGTGTGTCACACAATGCACGACCACTTGCCTTTCATCTGCATGCCAGCGTGTGTGCGTGCAGGCTGGAATGGAAGGGTCTTATTTTAGTGTGGGGGGCGTGGGTGCCCTGACAGAATGCCTGTGGCTCACACTGGGGTCATGAAGGGGGGGTTTGAGGAAGCTGCACAGTAAAATATTCAGCCTTGTAGAACGTGTCCCTGAAGCCTCCAGGAAGTCCAACGACTGCGCTGGACCTTCAGAACTACAACCGCTGACCCTATCGCTGATGATCCAGGGAGTTTCCTGTAGATGTCACGGATAAAGACGGCGTGATTGGCAGGACGTTTGTCAAAAAGAGAGTCGGCCAGTTGTTCACTTCTCTATAGAAAACGGACGCTTGAAGTGAGATGGACCATGTAGAGATGTGATGTGGTGTTTGCTGCTGAAGGTCACGCGTGTTGTTGAATGGGGGGGTTATGGCAGCGTGGTGATGCATCCCATAAGGTCGTCTGAAGGACACGACAGCAAACGTGAAAAACGGACCAGGTGACTGAACGCCGCCTCGAGGGCACTTTCCCGAAGATCACTCCATGGTGGATCCCCCACAGGGCCGTGCTGTTCGTTCAACATGGGGCACCGAGCTGGGGGGTGAAGGTCTAAAACCCGGCTTTACAGAACAAAGGTCAAGCAGGCAGGAATGTCTGGAGCACAGTGTTTACAAACTAACAAAGGAAAGTTTGTCTGTGTGTGTGTGTGTGTGTGTGTGTGTGTGTGTGTGTGTGTGTGTGTGTGTGTGTGTGTGTGTGTGTGTGTGTGTGTGTGTGTGTGTGTGTGTGTGTGTGTGTGTGTGTGTGTGTGTTCACTGAGGGGTCATGTGACCGGTGAGGTACAATCAGGGTGTGCAGGTGGTCACGAACTGACTGCGGTTTGAGGAAATGTAAACGTGTGGCAGGAACACCCACTGCCCCCCCCCCGTGAGCTCAGTCACAGGAAGTGGTGATGTGGTCCGATGTCATCATTTGGGAGAAGGGGGGGGGAACCAGTGTGAGCAACCCTTTTGCATCATGAATATGACGCTGAAGTGTCGTGTGCAGCGCAGTGTTCCACTTAAAGCCGGTCAGCGCGTGAAGGACTTGATGGTGGTGACGGAGCGGTGGGGGGGGTGAGGCTCAGGACGGCCGTCTCGATGAGCTGTTCACATGTTGTCCTCTCAAACCCTTCACTGCACTAACAGAGGAGCTCACGCAGGCCTTCGAGGCCACTTAATGTGTAAATGGTCGTCTGTTGATCTTCTGTGCTTCATGCTTTATTCTGCCTGTGTGTACAAATACATTTGATTTGTGGGTTGTGTAACATCAGCAGCCGAAAGCCCCCCCTGCCGTCTGCCATCTCACCACAGGGTTCAGAGCCACGGACCTCGACATAGCATCCAGAGAGCATCATGGGGGGAGCAGTGGTGGACGATGGACCTCCAGGGGTGAAGGCACCGGACGGCGGCTGGGGTTGGGCGGTGTTGGCCGGCGGCTTCGTCATCACCGGCTTCTCCTACGCTTTCCCCAAGGCCGTCAGCGTCTTCTTCAAGGAGCTGATCCGAGAGTTCGATGTGGGCTACAGTGACACGGCCTGGATCTCCTCCATACTGCTGGCCATGCTGTACGGCACAGGTAGAGCACCATGTGATGCACTGTGTGCGTGTGCGTGTGAGTGTGCGTGTGTGTGTGTGTGTGTGTGTGTGCTCACTGTGGCTGTGGTTCTGCAGGCCCCCTGTGCAGTGTGTTGGTGAACCGGTTCGGCTGCCGACCGGTGATGATGGTTGGAGGCCTCTTTGCCTCGCTGGGAATGATCCTGGCCTCCTTTGCCACCAGCATCATTCACATCTACCTGTGCACTGGAGTCATCACAGGTACACAACACATCAGAGGCCTCCATCAATTCGTACTACTACATTTCTAAATGCGTTTGAGCTTGAAGGCCCACTAGATGTTCTCTGGTCTCATCTCCTGAGCATAATCATGCTGTAAGGTGGGATACATGCTGCATGGACACACACAGTCCTTGACTCGGTGTCAATACCACGTGTCTCCTCAGGTCTGGGTCTGGCGTTGAACTTCCAGCCGTCCCTCATAATGTTGAATCGCTACTTCAGTGAGAGACGTCCTCTGGCCAACGGCCTGGCAGCGGCGGGCAGCCCCGTGGCTCTGTGCTGCCTCTCCCCACTGGGGCAGATTCTCCAGGACAAGTACGGCTGGAGGGGCGGGTTCCTCATTCTGGGAGGCATACTGCTCAACTGCTGTGCCTGCGGGGCCCTCATGAGGCCCCTGCTGCCCCCAAAGAAGCTGGAGGACGGCACCGCCCAGGCTGCCGAGGAGGAGAAGCCCAAGAAGAAGCTGTTGGACTTCAGCGTGTTCAAGGACCGAGGTTTCCTCATCTACACCGTGGCGGCGTCCATCATGGTGCTGGGCCTGTTTGTGCCCCCTGTGTTCGTGGTGAGCTACGCTAAAGGCCTGGGCTACGAGGACACAAAGTCCGCCTTGCTGCTCACCATCTTGGGATTTGTTGACATGTTTGCTCGACCTGCGTCGGGACTCATCGCGGGCTTGAAGTGGGTCCGGCCCAGGACCGTCTACCTGTTCAGCTTCGCTATGCTCTTCAACGGGATCACCGACCTCGTAGGGTCACAGGTACCCGGCAGCACACGCAGGGACATGAGGACATTCTGTCCTCTAGTGGAGATGACAATCAGCGGGTTGCTTTCCTGCCCACCATGCTCAGGAACCCTGTGTTCTTCTCCCTGCAGGCAAAGGACTATACCGGTCTGGTGGTCTTCTGCATCTTCTTCGGTATGTCCTATGGCATGGTGGGCGCGCTGCAGTTCGAGGTCCTCATGACCATCGTAGGGACGGAGAAGTTCTCCAGCGCCATCGGCCTGGTTCTGCTGATGGAAGCGTTTGCCGTACTCCTGGGACCTCCTGGAGCAGGTCAGAGCATGTGTGAGACAGTGGACCTTTGCTCCATGTGTTGATGTTCTTACTGAGGCTGTCAGAAGGTCCTAGATAATAGGACTGCTGTGTGATGAAACCATCACCTCCATCCACTAAAGATACAATAAATGTGTTTGT
The DNA here is from genome assembly GCF_964276395.1 of Gasterosteus aculeatus. Taxonomy (NCBI): domain Eukaryota; kingdom Metazoa; phylum Chordata; class Actinopteri; order Perciformes; family Gasterosteidae; genus Gasterosteus; species Gasterosteus aculeatus. Next base: position 571,214 of record NC_135692.1, on the reverse strand, counting down.
TATGAGGTGATCTTCAACCTTTTTGCTTTAGTTTATTTGAAATAGTTTCACCTGATTTCAAAAATGTAAATGAAGAACTATTCCATAATGTCTGATTCCAAGTAGCACATCTTTAAACTTCTACTGAAGGTGCTGTTATCAAGCAATGAACGGGCTGCATCGGTCTGCTCTGTCAGGGAATCCAGATGTGTTGGGGTCTTTAGGGGTCTCTCTGCCTACCAGGCGTGCCAGCGACTAACTCACGGACTGAAGCCACCATCTTTATTCCATAACGATGGACACAAATGTCCTCTAACGAACCGTTATCTTCTCTATATTTTCCGACGTGTCTGGTTCTCTTCGTGACTCCGGCTTGTTGGGACCAAGTACTCACACTGATGTGCTCATCCTCTCCACCAGGTCGCCTCCTGGACACCACCCACCAGTACATGCACGTCTTCTTGCTGGCGGGCTGCGAGGTCACGGTGTCGGCCATCGTCATCGCCCTGGGTAACTTCCTCTGCCTCAGCGGGAGAAAGGAGGATCCCGAGGCTAAGATGGAGATGGCGGTCACTACTACAGAGATGGAGGGGCTGAACTGCGTGGTGGAGGAAGATGAAGAGGCGACAATGGGAAAAGAGATGGGAGAAGACTGCGCTCAGAAGGCAGGGGAGGCGGAGTGATCCAAGAGGACCCAAAGAGCACTGGGGAGGGTCTGTGGCGGGGGGGTGTAAACCATCTGGAGGGTCAATATTTATAGCATATAGAAAGAAATCAGGCCAAGGATCGGAGAATGAATGTGGAAGTATAGAGGGATAATTCAGCTAATATAAAGATAATTAAATGAAATAATAAATGTGGAAATGTATGTATAGGCGTGTGTGTTATTTATAATATAAGCATTTTCACTTTTAATCCCAATTGCTTCATGTGAATTGATATAAATGAACAAGCTAAAAATACTTACACAGAGCGCGATATGTATAAAGAATAAACAAAAGTATACAAAGAAATAAATGGAACAATTTCTCCGTACTTCCACATTCAATTTAAGTGTATTTATTTTTATTCTATATATTTCCACACTTCTTTTGATAAGTCTTTCTAAGGAGATGCTCCATGTGGGCCTGTTATTCCTGTCGCCCCATGATGCTCACACACGACACACGCCTCATGCTTGGGTCACGTGATGCCCGTTCAGCACGCGGCCTTCATGGACCGTGAGATAAAAATTGATAACTCATGCTGAAAAAGTGGTTTTAAGAATAGTATTTGAAGGGAAACGGGGGCCTCCAAGATGTTTGTGCGTCTGGACCGACCAACCACGGCTTCCTAAAGGGACGTTCCCTCACCAGCAATGTGAAGCTCCACCACCAGGTGTCACTCATACTTCCGCTGTGGGATACTTGAACCAACATGACATGAGTGCTGATGAATGTATGTCGATGGTCTGCGTACTGCAGTCCCACTGGGACCGGCTGTGCTGTACTGGTGTGATGCCAGTTGCTGTAATCCGTGTGCTTAATGCCTCCTGTACGGTTCAACACTGCAAATAAATACACGTTTTCTGTCTGAATGACATCTGTTCTATTTAGTGACACGCTGCCCCCCCCCCAGAGACACCCCGCTTCATCCACAGACCCCCCCCCCAGAGACACCCCGCTTCATCCACAGACCCCCCCCCCAGAGACACCCCGCTTCATCCACAGACCCCCCCCCCCCCCCCCGAGACACCCCGCTTCATCCACAGCCCCCCCCCCGCACAGAGACACCCCGCTTCATCCACAGCCCCCCCCCCCCCCCGAGACACCCTGCTTCATCCACAGCCCCCCCCCCCCCCCCCCGAGACACCCCGCTTCATCCACAGCCCCCCCCCCCCCCCCGAGACACCCCGCTTCATCCACAGCCCCCCCCCCCCCCAGAGACACCCCGCTTCATCCACAGCCCCCCCCCCCCGAGACACCCCGCTTCATCCACAGCCCCCCCCCCCCCCAGAGACACCCTGCTTCATCCACAGCCCCCCCCCCCCCCAGAGACACCCCGCTTCATCCACAGCCCCCCCCCCCCACAGAGACACCCCGCTTCATCCACAGACCCCCCCCCCCCCCCCCCGAGACACCCCGCTTCATCCACAGCCCCCCCCCCCCCACAGAGACACCCCGCTTCATCCACAGCCCCCCCCCCCCACAGAGACACCCCGCTTCATCCACAGCCCCCCCCCCCCCCAGAGACACCCCGCTTCATCCACAGCCCCCCCCCCCCCCACAGAGACACCCCGCTTCATCCACAGCCCCCCCCCCCCCCAGAGACACCCCGCTTAATCCACAGCCCCCCCCCCCCCACAGAGACACCCCGCTTCATCCACAGCCCCCCCCCCCCCACAGAGACACCCCGCTTCATCCAGACCCCCCCCCCCCCAGAGACACCACGCTTCATCCACAGCCCCCCCCCCCACAGAGACACCCCGCTTCATCCACAGACCCCCCCCCCAGAGACACCCCGCTTCATCCACAGACCCCCCCCCCACAGAGACACCCCACTTCATCCACAGACCCCCCCCCCAGAGACACCCCGCTTCATCCACAGACCCCCCCCCCCCAGAGACACCCCGCTTCATCCACAGACCCCCCCCCCCCCCCAGAGACACCCCGCTTCATCCACAGGAACAAGGTACAAGTAATTCATTTATTTACAGTTTAAGTACACAAATATAAATGCGATCTCTCCACTTCCATAATTCACTAGGTGTTGAGCGGCTGACCGAGAGGTCAAGGGTCAAAGTCCAAAACAAGAGAATGAGCAGCAGCGAGAATGAACTGACGGGCCTTTAGTCCGAGAGTCACACCAGTCGTGTCACGGTGCTGCTGTGGGACGACTCACGTTCGGGCAGCGCGGCTTCTCTGAAGAGGTCACGTGTTCCTGGACCCGGTCAGAACCAGTGGTGACGAGCCGACATTTACACGCTGTTCACAGCTTCAACATGATACAACTTAGAGAATGAACGTGATCTTACAGACGCAGTGTTTGCTACGCTCAGGTTCAACCAGCACTCCGGCCTCACACACCTCAAAAACATGCAAACAAGGACTTTGTTTTTATTCAGGACGGCTCTGCAGTCGATAAACAGAACCAGAGACACGATGGGAAAAGCTGCAGACTACACGTAGACTACTATAGATCATGGAAGCTGCTGGTTCAGCATCACACACAGTTTATTGACTGTGAGCGGCCGTACGGCACAGACGTGACCGTGGAAATGGAGCCATCGACGACACGTGTTTGAGGACAGCGGTTGTCCTCAGCGTCCTAGAAACCACCGGCCACGTCAGTCCTGGACAACGTGTCCCGGTGTGTTGGTCGGTCAGACAGGAAGGGAGGGAGAAAGGAGGGCTCGTGCCGCCAAAGTGCATCGTGGGGGCTCATCGAGGAGCCAGGAGATGGAGGCCAGCAGTCGGTACAGCAGAGACCATCTAGAGGAAACAGGAAGCAGGAGGGTGAACAGCAGAAACCACTAGAGTGCATCTCAAAGCCGTAGGACTCGCTGTGGAGGAGGCAGGCTCATAACGGAGCCGCCCAGCGGTCCATAGCACTGAACAACATCCACTGGATGGATCATGCAGAAGCACCCGTTGATGACAGGAACATCTCCCACAGCCCAGGTGGCCATGAGTTCACCAGCAGCCAGAGACGGCGTGCAGACACTCAGGCTTTGGGATAGTACTACATGTGATCTGGTCTGCGCAGGAACAATAGCAGCGATGCAACAATACTTCTCATCTCAGGTCTCCGTGCCGGGACGGGAGGACATCCCTTAGTGGGGACACTACAAGTACGCAGTCCTCATTAGCTGTTAGACTTCCCTTACAGTGGGAACCAGCAAGTTTATGTTGTTTGTTTTACAAGCACTGCCTTGTAACGGCAGCGTCATTAGTAATGAGACCGATGTAATACCACCTCATGTACCAACAGCAGGCATGTTTTATCCATTACAAGTATGTGATCAAACTGTCTTCTACACTTCATCTAACATATAGGAATTGGACGGACACAGAACACAGAAGAGTGAGAAGCAATGTGTGGAGTGGTGGAGTATTATTCTGCCACTGTAGTGAAGCTGCTGCTGAAAGGACGGTTACACCAACAGTACATCCTGCTCCTAGTCGGTGAGCTTTTCCCCTTCGGAACAACCGGCAACGTGCTGATCACGGACTTCCACATGAAGCTACACGTGCAATTATTAAGGGAGAACTCTGCCGGCGAAACCAGTGAACTGCAGCTGAGGATGGAGGGCTGGGTGGAGGCAGGGCGCTATAGGTGTGGGCCGGCCATCCAGCGCGCTGGTTAAAAGAGGCATTATTAGGGGCAGAGGAGGCACCAGGATGCGTCACCCAAGCCAGTTGTCAGAGGAGCCTCAGCATCTGGCCAGATGAGGTCATCCACAAGCGTTTGCCCCTGACTGCAGGCAGGGTCGCTGTGTCAGCGCTGCCTCCTGCTCATCGCATGTCTCCCTCTCTGTCTGGAGGGGAGCAACGCCGCTCTGAGGGCGCGGCCCACAACTGCAACGTGGATGCATGCAGCGCTGGCGTTTTAGGGAGGAGACTCACCCAGTGTTGCCGCCGTCACACAAGGACGTGGCGAGCGTCTACTTGGCGTGGTGCTCGTAGGGAATGCTATTCTGAGGTTGGGGAAGGAGAAAGAAGGCCCAATGTGTCAGGTCAGAAGCTACATCCTGTCACTACCACACAACGCAGGAAGGTCATGTGACTGTATTTACCGTGTCACAGGCAGACGTGCACACATTTCTGATACAACGTTTTAGACTGACAATGTGTGAGTAGAACTTTATTTTATTTAAGTTAGAGATCTGATAACGCCGTTATTGGAACCAGCAATAATGGTTGATGTGATTTGGGAGGCGTCAGTCAGCCAACTTTCTAACATTCGCACGTTAGCCTACGTAGCACGTTAGCCTACGTAGCGCGTTAGCCTACGTAGCACGTTAGCCTACGTTAGAGGGCCCAACGTTCTTTCAACAGCACCCGTTAGCATCTACGCAACTATCTTAATAGACCGTTCAAAAAGGTTTTTTTGAGATACCTTCACCTGTGAAAATAGAGTCAGACAGCTGACTGACGAGACATCAAGGTAGAGTTTTCCCAACAGACAGAAGCCCGTCTCCTCATGTCAGCGCAGCACTGATACACTGACCACGAGTAGTTAGTTTGTTAATGACTAGCAGCTTGTTAATATACTTTATGAATAGATTTACCGGTAATATCAAAACAGCCTCAACAGGCTGCTGCAGTGTGACAAGTTGCCCAACTGGCGCTTTTTGATGGATGATGAATAATGGAGGTGATGTTGTACTTTGTGTCATACATACATCCACCTCTCACGGCTGTAAAGTGAGTCTACTGTAGACAAATAAACTATCAGGATCAACACAATGTTTTATGCTGATGTTTGTGGGACACGAGGTTCCCAACCAGCTGAGCTCAGTGTGCAAAGTCTTCTCCTCAACTACATTTAAGGTCCCCGTTTGGCACTTTTTTTCTTTTTTTAAATTCCCCAAATTCTCGTGGAAGCTTTCCATCCCTCTGCACCCCGAGCCGGAGTCTGCTGGTTCTGTTCGTGCGGCCTCATTCACTACTGACGGGAGGAAAAACGCTTTGGGGAGAAAATTGGAAGAAATCCATAAGACAAATTTAACATTTGTCTCCTGGTCTTAACGTTACATTGTGGCCGGATGTCAATGTGTACAGTGATTATATCAATTAAATGACTATAAATTGTGTTTGCTAACGAATATCTAACATCATTACTGCATGTATCAGGATTTCTACTGCTCAAACCCCTAACACATTAAAGTGGGAAGTCTGAATGTCTCCACAACTTCAGCAATGTCTTATCTCAGAATGTCAACATTCCAACCCCTTCATGTTTTGTAGTGCAGAAGTTCCATAGTGGTGGGAACGCATGACACTCGACCGATGCGATCCAATCCCAGACAGGGTGTGTAACGCGAGCCAGGAGGCTTCAGCCGATGTTTGACTGGTGGTTTTATACCCATGGACCAGTACGGTTGGGCACCACTGGGTTAAGAGACACAGAGCAAGGAGAAAGTGAGTCTTTAGGGGTGTCTTGTACCTGCGAGGTGGACATGCGAGACGCGTCCTGCCGTCCCGTGAGGTCGGACGAGGACACATTGACGGGAGCGCCGCGGTGCAGACGCATGCTGACCTTTCGCTCTCGCTCCATCCCAGAGACTTGACGGGGGGACGTGTTTGCTGTGGACCAGAGGGACAAAACAAAGACGGCCATCAGGTGGGGATGGATGTCACAGTGGAATCCAAGAACACGCTTCATAGTGGAAGACGTTTTTCTTATTGAGGAGAAGAAGCCTGGTGCATCGCTTCATACCAACAGAAAGCTGAACTCCAGAACGAACTGCACAATGTTACTGTTGAGTGGGACCAGTGGTCTGCAACACAGACCTGTGTGTGAGGTGGGTGTCAGAGGGGCGGGCGGGGCTCCTTCCTGGGCTCCTCGTGGTCGTCCTGAGGCAGCAGGTATCCCGCGGGCCACTGGGTTCCTGCCGTGTCTCAGCCGGTCCTCGCGGTCCCGGCGCTCTCGCTCCGCTTCCTCTGCTGCCCGGTTGGCTCCCTGAGCGCAGCGGAGAGTCAGAGTCACAGCACTCAAACCTTCCAAGTGTACGTGGGAGCGCTTCGTCACTCACAAACTTGAGCATGTTCCAGTCAAAGACGTAGTCGTAGGAGAAGCCCTGCCTGTGGAACAGGTTCCTGAAGAGCTGCCGTAGGTACGAGTAGTCCGGCTTGTCATCGAAGCGCAGGCCACGACAGTAATTCAAGTAGGTCGCAAACTCAGCTGCGAGAGAAGGGGAAGACTTCTCAGCGCTCGATGACTAAATATAGAATCGTGCAATAAGCAGTTGGTAAACACTCACAGGGGTATCCCTTGCAGAGCACCTCAATGGGAGTGGACATTTTCTTCTCACTGATCCGTTCATACTTCTGCCTTTTGGTGGCGGCCTTGAGGCCTTGCCAGGGCAACGAGCCCAGGTTAAAATACATGAGAACATATCCCAAGGACTCCAGGTCATCGCGCCTAGACTGCTCTGCAGAGGGAGGACAAGAGGACGCATGAAGACAAACATACATCCTGCAGTAATGTGTTCATGTGCTCACCGATCCCCAGATGTGTGTTGATGGAGGCGTAGCGGGCGGTGCCCGTCAGGTTCTTGTTCTCGCGGTAGGGGATGTGCTGGTGTGTGCGAGCATCGCGATACTTCTTAGCAAGGCCAAAGTCGATAATGTAGACCAGGTTGCCCTTTTTGCCCAGTCCCATCAGGAAATTATCCGGCTTCACATCTCTGTGAATGAAGTTCTTGGAGTGAATGTACTCAATGCGACTGATCTGGAGGAGAACAGAGTCATCAGGTCACGTCACCGCGTTAATGAGGGCGTTCCAGCAGCTTATTCACCTCACATGTGAATGAATTCTCTGGATGAGCATAATGCAGTGTTTCCCCGACCGTCAGGGAGGCTGGGGAGCATCGCTCGGCTTGCAATGGCAAAGCGGTGCAGTGCTGCGTTGAGGTTGACGAGGACTCGACACCCTTCTTACCAAACACCTGCTTCTTAAAGGACACAAATCGCTTGTAGCATGTGGTTTGTTTTGGAACAGCAGTCAAATCCAGAGGGTGTCTCAAAAGTGTCAGATAAGTTTGTCCAAACACAACTATGTCTAAGAAGAATATGGATGAGTTAGACGATGAGGCAGAGCTCCCGTGTCTTAAAAGCTGGGATGTGAGATAGAAGTGTAAATTTGGCTCAATTACAACGCTGTTGGTAACCAAAGAGTACAATGACCGTTGACTTGTATAAACAATACAAAAAAACACTTAGAGGTACAAGCTCCTGAATTCAGTATCTCAATAAAGTACAAGCATGTAAGACTATAAAACAGGAAACTTAATTCAAGCATAGAAGTAAAAGTACTTACTTTGCAACCAATTGGGCGGTTGCATTTTATATAATTCATTATAGTATTATTGAAGCCGGCTGGAATGGACCTCTCATTATTATGTTTACACTGTCAGAGAGTTGCTCCCTGAAAATGTACATCCACAAAATTGGGGGAAAAAGCTATTTTAAGTGAAGCGGTCCCACATAATGAACGAGGCGCCTGCTCATTACTGCTAGAAAGCGCTACGCGGGCGTGTTGTGCTGAAGGCGTGCGTCCAGCCTCACCATCTGATCAGCGAGCAGCAGCACGGTCTTCAGGCTGAATTTGCGCGAGCAAAAGTTGAAGAGATCCTCCAGGCTGGGCCCCAGCAGCTCCATCACCATCACATTGTAATCGCCTTCTGCCCCGCACCACTTTATGGTTGGAATGCCCACTGAAAAAACAGGCGGGCAAAAGCAACTTTAGAGATGTTGGGACCATCTAGGCTACAATATTGGTTTTCTCTATTTCTGAATTGATGTCAGTGATGATAAGAACCTCAACTGAAACCTCAACTCAACTGAACCTCAGCTGAAATATTAAGACTTAAATGAGAATCAATTGAGTAGCAGTGTTGAGATCCGATACATCACCTCCTCCTTGCATCATCTTGTAGATCTTGCTCTCGATGTGCAGCTGGGGGTGTTTGGTCTTCACACATTCCAACTTAATGGCGACCTCTTCCCCCACTGAGATATCTGTGCCTGGAAAAAGACAAAAGTTAGTACATATGGTTACTTTAATCAGTTCAACCACAGTACAAGAGCCACGTAGAGACGTGGTCATCTGGGGCCTCATTTATAAACGTTGGCGTACGCAACGCTCTCTACGCAATAATTGGTGTTTTTAAAAAGCAAACTTGACGGAAAAATGTGCGGTTCTTCACGCAAGCTCGGACCCACAAAAACGGGTGAAATGAGAACGTCGGCAAATGCAAGAAACACGCAAACGTGTGTGAAAGTGTGTAAAACTGGACTGTCTGTAAAAGAAATGCCAATACTGCCTCTTATAAATAACACGAACACACGTTTGATCTGCAGCGTAAAACAAACAGAAATACAAATTAACACATTTTCAAAAAGAAAAGTGAAATATGTTCTGCAATAATATCGGCATGTTATTAAATTCATCCTCTAAACACAGCTGTTGCTTGTCAGATGCAATCAGACGGACGGTAATAAAACGCCGTGATGCCGTCACAATGCGTGATGACGCTGATGGCTGATCTGCGCTCTTAGAAGACGTGGTACATGGAAGGATTGGCGCTGTAGTGCAGCACCATCGGCCTGTTTAAGGGCGGATGGCGCTGCCTCGACTGCGCTGGAGGAGGTTGTTGTTTACTCCTGAGAAGGTGTGTAACATCGTGCTGCGTGTGCTGTGCTACATGATGTGGCACAGCTTCCAAACGTGCCTCGACCCCCTGACGCCGATGTTGGCCCAGACCCTGTCCCCGATCCCCAACCACTGCCCCCAGTCTCTCATCAGGAGGGGACAGCTCCGGTGTCCCTTTCCCCCCCCGTGGGGACACACCTTGGCGATGGCGCTAAACGCTTCTTTGCTTCCACTTTGATGTGAGACCATTTTTTCTTTATTTGGGTCAGAGGTTGTGAGGCTGCAGCGTTGCTCTGCAACCTTTTGCCCCACAGGTGCCTTGTTGGCATCAGTGATCCACACTGTGTCCTCCAAAGAGCATCTTACTTCTCCTTCCCACCTCCCAATGATCATTTCCACTTCACACTGAGTGAAGTTACGTTTCTTCGTTTTCCTCTCAGTGTTTGTCATGATTTCCCAATCGATGAATATCAATTTGTGGGCGTTCCACAGACCATATATGGACAACTATGGGCGTGACACGAAGCCGCAAAAGCTGCGCTGCATTTACCGATTGTGATTTATTAAGGGAAAACTGCGTAGGACGTTTTATAAGTCTGAATGTTTCTGTGCGTCCGCACGTCCTACGTTTCATCCGTGCGCCACTTCTGGAGCAAATCCTACGCAAGGTTTAATAAATGAGGCCCCTGGTCCAGAGTGCTTCAGTTTTATTCAGCAGAATTTTGAAATACCTGCTGAGACTTTGTTTAATAAAAACTGGTACGGAGAGATGACCTAGAATAACTGGACACGTTGTCCCTGCTGGCTTCAAGCCTCACATTTTCAAATGTATGTTTTAAAGCTGTGAGGTACAATATATTTATCACGGACAAGCAAGTGACGACAGAACAAATTTGGTTGAAAAGGAACTTTACTGATTACTTTTTCTTATGCTGTGACAAAGTCTAGTAAAAGAATATATGGTGAGATACAGTACATGTGTTTAGTTGTTCAAGCTGAAATTCATTCAATTACAGGTTAAACAGGAGGCCTCAGCGGGTGTTTGGTAACTGCTGGCTGGATCAGTTACACTAAGCTGAATAAATCCTGTGCAAATTCAGAAACATCTACACGTCCTGAATATGTGGAAGCACACACACGACAAGTCAACTCCTCCAACATGCAACTTCAGTTCAAACGGACCAAGAAGTCTCCTCAACCTGCAGATCAACACCTGCTCTGCAGACAGGTAACCGATGCCTCCATCAACCAGAGGAGATATAGCCTGCCGGGGTTCAGACGTAGCCGGGCCGGGGTTAGGAACCAGGCCGCCCGGGCCCCGGTGGGTCCATGTCACGCATCAGTGGCTTCATCGGGATTAAGCGCGGAAGTTCGTCACAGCGCGCCATGTAAGCACCGCGCAGTGTCACGTGACCATCAGGGCTGTGGACCCGTTAGCTAAACTAGCGGACTAGTGAGGCGCTGGTCACCGGGTTACCGGTCTGTCACTAACCCGCCTGGTGTCCACATGAAGCCCGCAGAGCCACACGTCGGCCACGCGTCTTCAAATAACATACAACTTACGTTAAATCATTCCCGTGTGTTTGTTAGCGTTACGTAACGTTAGCAGCCACAACAAAGTTAGCTAGACGGGTGTTATCGCAACGAGGTCAATACAACCAGGAAATGAACATTAATGACGCCGGACTGTGACGGGGTTAAACGCATGGCTATAAAGCAGTGAATTCAAGGATGACATTTGGTTTTTAAGTTGGATTTAACACATGTAGTCTCCTTACCCAAATAGATGTCCCCGAAAGACCCACTTCCGATTTTCCTGCCCAGTCGGTACCGGTTCCCCACCCTCAGCTCCATGCCGCTGGTCGCTACTGCGGACAGACGCGATGTCGGCGGTGAACGGCTGCTCGTCGTTGACGCTCCGCGTTTAACCTTCGTTCGCCTCGGTCAGTGCGCCTTCACAGCCCCCTCAACCCACGTCCCCGCTGGAGCACCGCTCCTACCGCCACCAGGCGAGATGTCCACATCCCTTTCTTATCTTTTTGAGAGACGAAGACGGAAAATATCGATATCATTCGGTGGCGCGAGACGCGTAGTTGATGTTACCCGTATTTCGGGGGTCATTCTAGTCCCAAATTAGAAGGATGGAGGCGGATTTTGCAGGTAGATTAACATCGAATCGTTCGCCGCGTCACTTTACTGTGCAGTTGGCTGTGACGTCACTTCCCCTAGCAACACGAGCAGAATAGCGTCGTGGGAGCTTCTTCTGATATAATAGCTAAATATTTCTGTGCTTGTGGATCATATATTGTTTTTTATACTTCGAGGCTGTTGCCTTTTGCAGTAAAAGTAAAATTGTTGTAGTGTAAGACATTATTGGGCTATTGCTGCTGACTGAAATATAATATTAAGACTACTTTTCTCCAGTCCGACTGTCTACTGGAAATAATAAAATGAAGCAAAAAGTAAGAAAACAACAAACTGAACATGATCGGACCATGATTGTCAAACAAACTAATTTGATTGAGAAGGGAAATGTAAATCTTGTGGGATGTTCCAGCGTTAACACAGAAACTTCACCCCAACATAAATTAGACTGTAATGGACAAGTTGAAAAACTGAGGTTAGGTTTTGTATTGGGTTCATCACACAAATCTCTCTATCAGAACAACGTTCCTCTTTAATGGAAATACATCCAAATGCAGTCCGAGTCATGCCCGCAATGTTAGTCCAATGTTGCATTGAATATATTAAATATTTTCAACGAATAAATGAGTAAGGTATTCTTTCTATGAGAGAAGAAAACTTAAGAATAAGGCATCTCAAGGCAAAATAATTCTATATATATATATATCCATTGTCAAACCGCTTATCCTGCACACAGGGTCGCGGGGGGGCTGGAGTCCATCCCAGCCAACTTCGGGCGAGAGACGGGGTACACCTTGGATTGGTTGCCAGCCAATCGCAGGGCTACACAGAGACACACAACCATTCAAACTCACATTCACACATCTACGGGCAATTTAGAGTCCCCAATGAACGTGATCCCCAGAGCAGGTCTTTGGACTGTGGGAGGAAGCCGGAGAACCCGGAGAGAACAGTAGTTTAGAGTGACAAATCGTACCAGCGTACTTTGAACAGGTTGGCAGGTTCGCTTATTGATAGATAGATAGACTGATAGATTGATAGACGGTGGAGCACTTCACCTTCTGCCTCGTCGGTCCCCTCACCTCAACATCTACCTCCTCAAGAACGCTAGCGTTAGCTACCGCAGCTTTAGCTAGCTGGCCAACGTCGCGTTCTCTCCTGCTGTGTTAAATGACTCAACTCATCAAGCTGTAGCTAACGTTAGCTAAGTCTATGTCAACAAAGCTCCTGGGTAACTTAACTTCGATAGACCAGAAAATATTAAAATTATTGAAACCATCACTCACCCTGTTCGCAGTTTACTGAATATGAATACCCCCCCAAAAAAACATAGAATCTACACGATTCACGTAGGTCACCTATTTTGGTTTCAAAACGGCGAATTTCGCCGAAAGGTGAGGGATTTTCATGCCTGACGTGAGCGTGACAGGGTGGAAGAGGCATGTACAAAGATAACTGGATGGTGTCATTAAAGAACAAAATAAAGAAGTGGAAATGTCTCAAGGATTATTTAAACGCGTCAAAACGAACTCAAAACACCAACCAAGGGGACCTAACTTTTGATAGGCAAAAAGGGTCTTTACAATACATTTTAACGTTATTATTTACTTTTTTGGGGGGGAAGAAAAAAAATGGATAGAAAACAGCATTTAACATTCCGTCTCAACTTAAAAGGAAATATGGTTTGAATTGGCATCAAACTAAGCTTGTTTACAATATGTTTAGCTGAGCAGCAGAGGGAAGGCTTCTGCATGCGCATGCGCACAGAGGGACAGACGGACAGAAGAGCAGTAGGGCCGAGTGCGAAAAGTGGCCGGTGGTAGCTGCCTTTGTGTATTGGCAGGTTGCATTGGCCGGTGGTAGCTGCCTTTGTGGATCGGCAGGTTGCATTGGCCGGTGGTAGCTGCCTTTGTGTATCGGCAGGTTGCATTGGCCGGTGGTAGCTGCCTTTGTGGATCGGCGGGTTGCAGTGGCCGGTGGTAGCTGCCTTTGTGTATCGGCAGGTTGCATTGGTCGGTGGTAGCTGCCTTTGTGTATCGGCAGGTTGCATTGGTCGGTGGTAGCTGCCTTTGTGTATTGGCAGGTTGCATTGGCCGGTGTTAGCTGCCTTTGTGTATCGGCAGGTTGCATTGGCCGGTGGTAGCTGCCTTTGTGGATCGGCAGGTTGCATTGGCCGGTGGTAGCTGCCTTTGTGTATCGGCAGGTTGCATTGGCCGGTGGTAGCTGCCTTTGTGGATCGGCAGGTTGCATTGGCCGGTGGTAGCTGCCTTTGTGTATCGGCAGGTTGCATTGGCCGGTGGTAGCTGCCTTTGTGGATCGGCAGGTTGCATTGGCCGGTGGTAGCTGCCTTTTGTGTATCGGCAGGTTGCATTGGCTGGTGGTAGCTGCCTTTGTGTATCGGCGGGTTGCATTGGTCGGTGGTAGCTGCCTTTGTGTATCGGCGGGTTGCAGTGGCCGGTGGTAGCTGCCTTTGTGTATCGGCAGGTTGCATTGGTCGGTGGTAGCTGCCTTTGTGTATCGGCAGGTTGCATTGGTCGGTGGTAGCTGCCTTTGTGTATTGGCAGGTTGCATTGGCCGGTGGTAGCTGCCTTTGTGTATCGGCAGGTTGCATTGGTCGGTGGTCGGTTCTTCCGGTGGTCGGTGGTCGGAACCTTTTTCAGTGGAGATATGGACCCGTCTCCTCCTCCTCATGCAAATTACATGTTAATGAGTATCCTCACGTCCACGCGTTCGCCGTAAATCATTGTTTCTAACTTGATTGAGAATCAGGCACAACACAGCGACCTGCAAGTAGCGCAGCGTCTTAAATAAAGTCATGTGTGTCTTAATGCGATGCTTTAGAAATGAACACAAAGGGATTCTGTATTTGTTCATTAAGTCTGAAAAGGGTCATTTGGGCAACGTTTTGTTAACCGACCGCAGCGAGCGGAGAGAGAGCACCAGCGGACTGACAGCAGCCCCCCCGCCCCGCACCCCCCTCCGCACTCCGGCCAAACCGTTCACTCGACCACTACAAATGGGTTATTTAGCGTGCGCGGTCGATACATATGTCCCTTTATTGTTTTAGCCTACGCTGTGGACGGCAGCTCGCCACAACCTCGGTAGCTACCTATGATGTGAACGGCAGCTCGCCGCGACCTCGGTAGCTACCTATGATGTGAACGGCAGCTCGCCGCGACCTCGGTAGCTACCTATGATGTGAACGGCAGCTCGCCGCGACCTCGGTAGCTACCTATGATGTGAACGGCAGCTCGCCGCGACCTCGGTAGCTACCTATGATGTGAACGGCAGCTCGCCACAACCAGCAGCTCGGCCTGTCAATCTCTGTGATTACATCTACCACTCATGAACGTTAGGTCAGTCTGATTCAATCCTTAACAATTTTCCACCAACTTAAATAGGATCCATATCAGTGTATTCCCCCTTTCGACCTCATCAGGAATCAGGAAACAATTCTTGCCAAAATATGTCAAACATACAAGGAATTTGTCTTGGTGGTTAGTGCGTGACAGTAGACAGTGTAACAATAGACAAGACAGCAGTGCACAAGTAATAAAATAAAGTAAAATGAAATGCTAATGCAATGGGTTAGTAGAATAAGGCTATGGGTTAGTATAAAACAAGGGAATAAAGTTACACATTTTAAATATTAAAAAAGTTAAAGAAATATTAAGCATAAAGTGCACTAACGAACAAGTAACAAAGTGACGACAAAGTGATGAATTACAGTTAAAGTGACGTGTGTAGTATGAAGGGGAGTGACCGGTGGAATGTCAGAGTCAGTCAGTGCGGGACCGGCTCTGTTGATGAGCCCGACTGCCGACGGGAAGAAACTGTTGGTGTGGCGGGAGGTCTTAGTCCTGATGGACCTCAGGCTCCTGCCAGATGGAAGGGGCACAAACAGGTTTTGTCCGGGGTGGGAGGGGTCGGCTACCATCTTTTTAGCTCGCTTCAGAGACCTGGAAGCGAACAAGTCCTGCAGGGACGGCAGATTGCAGCCGATCACCCTCTCTGCAGAGCGGAGGACACGCTGCAGCCTGCCCTTGTTCTTGGCTGTGGCTGCAGCGTACCAGACGGTGAAGTGAACTTTATGTTTAATATTATTTAACTTTTTAAATACTAAATACTAATTTTTAACTAACTTTATTCTCTTGTTTTATACTAACCCATAGCCTTATTCTACTAACCCATTGCATTAGCATTTTACTTTATTTTATTACTTGTGCACTGCTGTCTTGTCTATTCTCACATTGTCTACTGTCACGCACCAACCGCCAAGACAAATTCCTTGTATGTTTGACATATTTTGCCAATAAATGTTTCCTGATTCCTGATTCCTGAAGTACAAAGGTTCTATTAAGTGGGAGAAATTGTTCTGGTTGTGACAAACCAATAGAAATTAAATTAAGAACAAAACTAGGCCTGGCTAACAACCTCTGGGAAAGAAACACAAAATGGCCCTCTTACTTCTCTAATAATTCCACCAAAATACAGAGGGAGCAGCACCCAATAACCTAACGTTTCTATACACAAAGTACCTACGTGAGTGCACAATAGAAATAAAATTAAAAAAAAATTATTAGATTAGTTAATACGGGGCAGTGCACATTAATAAAACATTTCTGTGAATGTGCCAGTTAACCAAAAGGCTATTTTTCATCTTTAGTCCCACGAGGCGGATGTTACAAAATAAACGTGAAAAACGGAGATTAAAAAGGTTATAGAAAATTGACGCGACAACAACTGTGCAAACATGTTCACATTAACAAGTTTGCAGAAAGCCAGATGCAGAGTGTTCAGGAGGTTAACCATAATTATACATGAAGATAACAAGGCAAAGTTCAACAGCCAAAGCTGATTATTCAGGGATTTAAAATCTAAAGCTAATATCCAGGGATATATGTTTCTGTCAGGAGACAATAGCCCAACAGCTTAATGCCGTTTTCACCTGCTTGAGTTCAAACTAAGGGGGACATCTAGAGGATGTTTGGAAGAAGTGCAAAGAATTGGTGATGGCCGAAGGAAATCAGTAAAAGACCTTTTGCAAGATAAAGTCAATGACATTGAAAACTACAGATAACTAATGACGCAGTAAACATGGTAGATCCCAAACAGCCCATTCCCTTCAGCAGGGTTACACAACTAAATGCAGTAGTCCAATCACTACACAGGGAAACATAACTGCTGCAGTCATATCGAAAGATGTATCAAGAACATATAATATGCAATATAATTAAGTAGGGGCTCAATAAATATTGCTTCTTACTGATGCAATGTTTATTGGAGCTTTTAAAGTTGACACATGTTTTTTGACTAATAAGTGACTGAAAATGTGATTCCGATAGATCAAGTAAAATAGTTCTTGTGTGTCCATCAGCAGGCTGTGTGGTGGTTGGTTCTGCTGGATAATACATATTGTAGTAGTGTGGTGGTTAGCACTGCCAACCCACAGCGAGCTTCAAATCCTTACTGTGTGGAGTCTGCATTAGGGCTGTCAACCAATATTCGATATTGAATATATATTCCAATAGTTGTTAAAAACGGAATGTTCAATGTCGCTACTGTAAAACTTTCAGTTTCAATCACTGAAAGAACCCTGATGTGTGTGGGACAAGAATCGCGACCTCAAATGGCTTGGACAAAACTCTTGATCAGCACTCAGCATTTGTTTATTGCTGTCGTTCATTTAAACCGTGGCCATTCGTTCATTTACTTATTTTTGTGTAGGTGATGTGTCCAAAGAAATTCTCTGGGTTAATTGGTTACTCTAAATCGTGTGATTGGGAGTCATTTGCAGGGCTGAGACTCCCAATCAGGGCCTGTTGGCAGGGATTGACTCCAGCAACCCTGTTTGAACTAATATTTGTGAGACAAGTTCAAAACAGCTATTTCATGTTCACTGAGACAGAGGAAAACATTTCTTCTGAAAAAAGACACGCTGTGCTTCTATTTTGTTTACCCACTGTGGCAACCAACGGGTGTGTGTGAAATCACCGGACTCGGATACACGTCTCGCTGCACAAAAAAAGGGTACGATTTATTGTAAGGTACAAAGTAAAGAGAAAGGGAAAATTAGGTTATTCCTCTTTTAGGGTGCAGTTCGGTCTCCTTCCTGCAGGAAGCAAAATAAAAACGGATTTAACACGCATGCAAACAACCCGGCGTGAAACCAGCTTCTACTCATGTCTGGTCTGCTGGGCTGTTGGACTGGTTGGTCTTTTATAGTGTGGCCAACCTTCATCAGCCTTACGAGCTGCAGCTGAGGGGGCGGGGTGTTTCCCCTTTTGGTCACCTGACCTCTTGCTCGTGGGTGCCCCTGCCCTTGGTGCTGCTCTCTTGAGGCGCTGTCCAGGGTGCTGCGCCCGTGGGTCGCCACACCACACACAGTGATTTTATTTCCCCCCTTTGGGTTAGAGTTTTCCTCAGAACCATTAAGCTTTGCTGGAGTCTCTTTCGCTCCTATTTCCCCCCGTTATACTCCTCCACATGTTTGGAGGATCAGGACTGTGTGGGAAGATATAAAGGATGACCTGCAGACGTGACAACAACCTAAGAAAAAACACACACTAAGAAGAAGGATAAATACTGGACTGTGACATCTGTAGTAGGATTCCTCTACTTTGCAAATAACTTCTTATTCAATTAAAACAGTAGTGGTGCAACGCCACGGTGGGAGGTGAGTGACAACCAATTGCTGCCATATCCAGAAGTCTCTTAGACAAGTTGTGCTGCTCAGGCCTAATCCGTCCTCCATCCAATTGCCTGCAATTTAACAAATAAACAAAACACAGATAAAATTTGCAGGGCTAAATCATAATAGATGGTCACCATTTGCCGGTGGCCGGGGATCAACGTTTCTCTTTGTTGTGTGTCATACTTCTACTGGATCTGGTACAGTGGGGCAAAAAAGTATTTAGTCAGCCACCAATTGTGCAAGTTCTCCCACTTAAAAAGATGGAAGAGGCCTGTAATTCAACTATGAGAGACAAAACGAGAAAAGAAATCCAGAAAATCACATTGTAGGATTTTTAATGAATTTATTGGTAAATTATGGTGGAAAATAAGCATTTGGTCAATAACAAAAGTACATCTCAATACTTTGTTATATACCCTTTGTTGGCAATGACAGAGGTCAAACGTTTCCTGGAAGTCTTCACAAGGTTGTCACACACAACTGGTATTTTGGCCCATTCCTCCATGCAGATCTCCTCTAGAGCAGTGATGTTTTGGGGCTGTCGATGGGCAACACAAACTTTCAACTCCCTCCAAAGATTTTCTATGGGGTTGAGACCTGGGGCCTCATTTATAACGTTGGCGTACGCCGCTCTCTACGCAATAATTGGTATTTATAAAAAGCAAACTTGACGGAAAAATGTGCGGTTCTTCACGCAAGCTCGGACCCATGGGTACGCACAAAAACGGGTGAAAAGAGAACCGTCGGCAAATGCAAGAAACACGCAAACGTGTGTGAAAGTGTGTAAAACTAGACTGTTGGCGCGGTAGTGCAGCACCATCGGCCTGTTTAAGGGCGGATGGCGCTGCCTCGACTGCGCTGGAGGAGGTTGTTGTTTACTCCTGAGAAGGTGTGTAACATCGTGCTGCGTGTGCTGTGCTACATGATGTGGCTCAGCTTCCAAACGCGCCTCGACCCCCTGACGCCGATGTTGGCCCAGACCCTGTCCCCGATCCCCAACCACTGCCCCCAGTCTCTCATCAGGAGGGGACAGCTCCGGCGTCCCTTTCCCACCCGTGGGGACACACCTTGGCGATGGCGCTAAACGCTTCTTTGCATCTACTTTGATGTCAGACCATTTTTTCTTTATTTGGGTCCGAGGTCGTGAGGCTGCAGCGTTGCTCTGCAGCCTTTTGCCCCTCAGGTGCCTTGTTGGCATCAGTGATCCACACTGTGTCCTCCAAAGAGCATCTTACTCCTCCTTCCCACCTCCCAATGATCATCTCCACTTCACACTGAGTCAAGTTACGTTTCTTCGTTTTCCTCTCGGTGTTTATTATTTTGATGCAGGGCATAAATACAACGTGATAGTTGATATGTTGTCCACCAATCACAACATCAGTATGAGTATACAGACTTTGAAGTCATGTTTGAGTGAAGCAGGGTTGTACAGCAGGAAAAACTATTCACAACAGGATGAGGTGAGACGTGCCATCCTTACAGAGCTGCGTGGACCAGGGCAACTGTTCAGCTATCGGACTATGTGGCAAGTAGTTCAGCAAAAACACCAGCTACGTGTTAAACGACACAGTTATGAGATCGCTGAAGCAACTAAATCCACAAGGAACAGATATGAGAACACATGCAAGGCGTACGTATCACTCCAAACTACATCTACACCAATCTACATCTAGATGGATACGATAAGCTGAAACCCTTCGGCTTGGCTCTCTCAGGATGTATAGACGGGTTTTCAAGAAGGATCATGTGGCTTGTTTGTGGGGCTACTAACAACAACCCATCGGTCATCGCCCACAACTAAATCAATTGTGTCAAGAGTGTTGGTGTGATCCCAATGAGACTGAGGACAGACCATGGAACCGAAAATGGCACCAAGGCCGCAGTACAGTGCACACAGACACGAGCACACAGACTACTATGCAGGCTCCTCAAGCCACAATTATGGATCATCGGCTGGGAATCAATGAATCGAGGCGTGGTGGTCCATTTTGAGAAAAGGAAGGTATGTAATTCACTGTTAGTATTCATCTGCCCAAAAGTAATTTTAAAAGGTATTCGGTATTTCAGCAGGTAAAACAGACTGGATGCATGCGGGCCATGCAGTGCCTTTCCACCTATGCAGTCACACAATCAGAATCATATTGAATGACAATGAATTGATTATATCCATTCTTACACAAATATGTGTATGATATAATAAATTGCACCACACAGGAATTACATTTGGGTCTAGTCATGTTTTCTCTTTATGGTGAATTATTGTGTCACTATGCAGGTGTGGTTCAAGGGACTGTGGATTGGCCATTGAAGACAGGGAACTGTCAAGGCAAACTCTTCATCCATGCAGGGATCCAGACATCCAGGATTATCTTCAACAGACTGTTGAGCAACATGATTGGGAGTCAGCCTCAGAAATATATGTCACCTTGAAAGAGATAGCTGGCCTATAAATATGGTCCACTGCAGCCCACTCTTAAAGGCCAGATGTTAAAGGAAAACATTCTCAAATGTGGCTTAGCTGTTTATTGATGATCAGGTTCACTTAAGTAATGAACGGCAATAACAATTATTAGAAAACTTGGAACTGAACTGAGCATGCACTCTTTTTATGCTTTATGAACTGCATGTTCAAAGACATGACAAAAATCCAGACTTGGCACAGGATTAAATGCACCCAAAGCCTGGAGAGTTCTGTAAGACAAACTCCATGTTTGTCTTAAGGACACTGTAGGTTATTCCAGCAGGTGGAAGTGATGCGAGTCCTGTAGCAAACATCAGCACATCCTCCAGGGACACAACAGTCGCCTTATCTGAATGGGAAAAGTCATTGTTTTAGTTATGGGCGGTCGGACCCCACCCTTAACATAAAGGCGAGACACACACAAACCGGCTCGTATCACAATAACCTTGGGGTATTTTATTTAACAAAATGGATTAAACAAACTAAAACAAAATACAAATGTGGAACGTTTTTCACTGCGGCTGCGGCTGAACGGCGATCTTGGCAGCAGCAAGCACCGTTGTGCAGACTCAAGGATCTGTGTGGCCCCCCCAGAATGGTCCAGGAAGCCTTTGTAGCGCCAACACAGGTTCTGCTCAGGTGTGGCTCATCTGTTATCAAGACACTGCATGCACCCAAACACATGTAGCACCAAACACCAGAGCTGGGGGACGTAACGGTTTTAGTGTCTTTATCGTCCAACAAGTCAATTAAGTTAACACAGTGTGAAAACGAAAGGTTCACTTTTTACACCATATGAAAAACAGCTATAACAAACCTTCACAATCAAGAAGAAAATCTGCCCCAAATCCAAGGGCTTTGCCTGCTTTCTGCAGACTATTACTTCCTGCTGGACTGAGGAGTGTGAACAGGCTTTCCATGTCGGCAGCTGTAAGGTTTGTCTGAGTGGCACAACACACACGGATGCTGCTGGAGTGCGGACAAAAAGTGCAGACTTGCAAGTCCTTCTTTGAATCTAGTAGGAGAGTCGCTGAGGGGGAAGGGGCCTAATGTTCCACCACACGTGAAAAACAAACCACACACCAACTATTGACACCGAGGTGCACTGCAACGAAAAAATGAAGGGAACCACCACCGGGACCAGCCAGTCACACCTACCAGTGGCACCAACAGCTCCTGTTCATCAAAACAAAAAGAAATCGCAACCATTAATAAAGAAATACACACACACACAAAGAAATGAATGATTAAATCACTACACAGAAAACAGCCCAGACAGAACAGCAGTGGGGGGGTCCCGCACTGTTTAGAGGCCCGCTTCAGCAGGTGAGCCACTGGCGGGACGTAGAAGCTTCAGTGCTCCTGCGCCAGGGTGGTGCACCACAACGACGCCGCTTTAGCTGCAAATCAAAGGTAACAGGAATCTATGAAACAGCTGGACGAGGCCCATGTGCATGTAAGCAGCACAGATGAGACAGCCTACCGTAGGAATTGGATGCTACGCCTACGGGGATCTGCACCGGCTTGAAGGCCACGCTTCCGCCTCCAACCTCAGTCGGGCAGACAGGCAGGCGCCGTCGATGACGCGGAAGGGGGAGGCAGAAAAGACGCTCCGTGCAGCACATGGGACGCCACGCGCACAATGGAGCAGCCACGCTCGCTCGCTCGAAATAGTTTTGATGAATGGAGGCAGAGAATGAGTCTATAGGACTGTTACCTTGGAATAACTCTGGTTTCTGTGTAGAATATACTGTGACAGGTTCGTCCTATGGGGGGGTCTCGGAATGACGAGAATGCAGCGGTCTGTTCCATTATACACACTTTATTTAATGTTTCTCACAAACACACGGCCGGCGCCGGCCTCCTCGCCTCGCTCAGTCTCGCTGTGAGAGCAGAACACACACAAACATGATTCATTTCACCTGAGGCCAATATGCCTCCTCCTGGCACCATTCCCCGATCCACTCGCTTCTCCGTCCCCTCTGCAGCCGAGCCAAACCACCACAAATACCATCTAAGGTATTCCTCCACAAGAGTTTGCTGGTCCTCAGAGGTCTTCACATGGAGGAAGTATCCAGCGGTCTGGAACATGGAGCTGTTTTGCAAAAGAACATTTTGCAGACATTCCACAGATTCTGCTTCCTGGACCTGTTAAAAAGACTTCGTAAGACTTCGTAAAGCCCATCCCTGATAGGGTAAGAACCTTGCAATGGTCAGTCAAATAAACGGAAAAAACAAAACAGGGATCAAAGTATTTTTTACTTAAATGTAATGATAGAAGTGGATATCTGAAACTTCCGGTCTGTTCATTTCACTATGACCTTACTCTAAAATGGAACCAATGTGCTCTCTTAGTAAACACACTGCTTGAATCAAGGTCACGTCATACCTGATGCAGAACTCTCCCTATCTGTAACATCTTCCACAGTGGCACCCAAACTGGGATTCCCTACTATGTGGTTACCAAGGTCCTTTGACAGGAGATGTGGTGCTGGTCCCCGTGTACTATGGACACAGCAATGATCTTTCCTGCCAGGACATTTTCATTTTCCCTGACAGCTAATGGCCATCTCCATCTGTTAATAGCGACTTTCTGTTAGATTTAGGCAGGTGGTGATCCAGGTGACATGACCCCATTATTTTCCATTCAGAATTTTTTTTCTAAGATACTATGTATGGCCAGAAAGTTTAACAAGACTAAAGGGATCGTGTACACCCTCAACCCTTATTTTAAAGTGACTTAATGTACAACAAAAATAATACTTTCATCAAAATATATTGACAAAAAAGAATTCCATGAAAAACAGACACCTGTAGAGTTGTACACCAGGTAACGGCTTTCTGGAGGTCCGTCAAAGATGCTTCAGATCATTCATCAGAAGCGTGAGGAATTCCCGCCTCGGCCCGCCGGTATCTACGCCTTCTTCATGTGAGCCAGCATCATCGGTAAACTTCCAACATGTCATTCTCCTCGGAGTACGTGCAACGCTGAAAACCTCTGACAGCACCATCCCATACATTAGATCTGGACACGTTGAATCTGCTGACTTTGTTGTGGTCAATGGGAAGCGCCAAATTTGCAATTATTTCTGGTGCACTTGTGTGCCCTGAACCAAAAGTAGAAAAGTTACATTGTGTGTAAAAAAAGATGCTCCAAGCAGAATTGTATAGCTTATCATTCAATATTCATAAATTGTACTCCTCTTTGACTCCTTAGGAGAGTAGGCAGTTAATAAAACAATAGGCTACATTTAATACATTCAGTTCCTTACAACAAGACATCTCTCGTCTCTAGTTTTTCTCGGCACAGTAACTGGAATTGTCGTTTCTTCTTAATACAGTGATGTTTATTTGTTTAATGACTACTCGTACAAGACCACCTACAAAGACAGAATGATGGATAATACTATAATAATACAGCACTCGTGACTCACATTGGTTCTTTAGAAGATGCCTCATTATTTTCTTTGACAGTTAGATCTTCATCGTCGTTGTCGTCATCATCAATGACGATAGGCGCATACAGGTCTGTGTACGTGTCAAAATGAACTGAAAACACCAACCAAGAGGACCTCACTTTGATAGGCAAAAGGGTCTCTACAAGGACAATATAAGCTAAATACATACATTTAAAACAATTATAAATAACTTCATGTAATCTATTTGCCCCCAGACTCCCGCTGACGTCAGCAGTGTTTAAATAGAGGGAACAGATTGGCTCCTGCAGGCTCTGTTTCTTAGCATGTACCCTGTGTGTTCCAAAAGAGATAATGATGATCTGATGAAATGCACAAATCAATCACTGAATAGGAAAAGTACTGAAGAGTACTTTGATCACTGATAGTGATATTATATGAACTGTCGTTAAACACAAACTGGATAATAAATGTCTGAAGGTTCAGATCACACTGGAACTGTGGCTGAAAATCAATTAACAAGGATTAGTCAAAATATGGCTGTGAATAATGGACAAATGGTAAGTTGTCACCCACTTTCACATTGAGGTTTACCAATAAAAGCAATTTTAAAATGCTGCCTTGGGCTCAGTAAATATTCAACATTCTTCACATAATTTATGTTTTGAACCATTGAAATACCCGTTTGACGATGTGGAAAAAATAACTTATATGAGTTATTTATAACTCATTGTTATAAGTAGGTTTACTCCTGAAACATGGTTCTCTTATTTATTGTCTATTCAACACAGCAGATGAACTCACCCTGTCCAGTCTCTGTTTGGCTCACACAAACACACACACACAAACACACACACACACACACACACAAACACACACACACACACAGGAACGCTCCGTCCCATCGATCAACAAAAAATGATTGACAGGATCAGAGAGGTGACTTTAAAACCCACATCCAACAGTCTGATTCTAGGTGAGCGCCGTGCTGCAGGTAAGACACATTCCTATTTTATTTCATCTCATGACTTCCTGACAGGAAAAAAGATGAAACAAGACAAGTAATCATTTAAAAATAAACTAATATCAATAGTGTGAGTTTGAGTCTGTGTTTTTATGAACAGGCTAATGTCATTACAGCCATTTATTACACACGTCTGTGAGCGAGTCCTCTCCTGTCGTAGGGAACTCAAACAAGTATTTGAGTGAAGCAGATACAGAGAGTCATTTCATGTCTGAAAGCATTGACCGTCATCAGGGACAATCACCTGTCTTGCCACCTGGTATGCCCAGATGTGAACATCTGTATACCTGTATACTTACTTTTAACATTCTCCACCAATTGCATCAAATCCGAAATACCAGACAATTTATTTTCAGTCTGCAAAAAATACCAACATATTCATGTAATTACTCGGTTTACTTTCAGGCTAATTTTGAGAAACGAAGATTCACTGTTAATTAAATAATAGTCTTTAAACATCCTTTGGTTCTGTGGAGTTCTGAACCTCTGATCAAGGATCGCCCCTTCTGAGACGAGACGAGAGTCAACAAACCTGTTTAAACCTGTTTTAACTAGCAGAAGCAATACAATTACAAAGTAAAAAACAGTATGAATAGTATAATATTTTGCGAAATAGCGAAGTCCCACGGTCCAGGTGTAAAGCCATTTACCAAGCTGGTTCCAAAATAATTTCCCCAGCCCTTCCCCTGTATTTGTCCTTCAAAAACTGCTCCATGGTATTTATGACTTCGTCCTGGCTCCATCTGATGGTCGAATCTGAAATCCCTCACTGACCTGACCGATCGCTGTTCACTTAATACCAAAGTACATTCAACGATCACACCTGAAGCTTAAAGATTCTTCATGTAAACATGAAGAAACATGCATAATAACATCATCTAATAGCTAGTGCACTTTAACAAAACTCATACTAAATCATCACAGTTCATCACATATTAACCATAATGTGTAACAGTTGATATGGTCCAAAATCAAAATATTTGCCTTGCAGGGCTGTCCTACATCCTTTGTCCATAAACAACATGACAGGAGACAAAAACCTCCACAAAACCATCTGTGGGGAGAAAATGAAATCCATCAAGGAAGAATTAAGAGTCCTTCCTCAGATTTAACGTTACATTGTGACAGGACGTTAACGTGAACAGTAATGGACTATAAATGGTTTGATTCAATGTGTAATTATTAATATAACATGCTAATGTTATAACTAATTTCTAATAACCCACAAACTACAATTCTATCCCTAAATATACACATGTATTCTATTTTCTACCACTAGGTGTGCTCTTCTGATTAAATCCGTAACAGATTTGAGCATTATAGAAGAATTCTTTATAAGAGCCAACCATGTGACTATCAGCGTAGGAACAGTACTTCACCTCTAAATATGAGTCCAAGAGCAACAATTAGCTGGTAACATATTATTTATTGTGCTAAATTGGCGAGGAGAAAACATTAAAAAAAAAACATTTTACAGTAAAACATTCATGACGTGTTCATCTGCTTTGTCAAAGTGTTTCAAACTCAAGTGAATTTCCAATTTCCTCTTTTACAATTACAGTGAACATTTGTAAAGAACAAACCACCGCATTTTCAGAAAGATGTCCTCCCAAGTCCGCCTGAGGCTGCTGCCGAGAGCCAGATGCATGTTCGACGAGCCCGTCCAGGTGAGGGTGGCCGGTCTCAGGTCGAGACAGATGGTCACCCTGAGAGCCAGATCCACTGACGAGAAGGGAGCGGTGTTCAGCTCCTCTGCCACCTTCAGGGCTGATGGAAGCGGGCAGATCGACCTGGAGAGGGACCCCTCCCTCGGCGGGACCTACACCGGCGTTGAACCCATGGGTCTGCTCTGGTCCATGAGGCCGGACACTTTGCACAAGAAGTTCCAAAGAACTAAGTCTCTAAACCCCCACGTGGTGAAGATCTCAGTTCATGACCAGGAAAAGGAGGAGGGGGGCAGGATCCTGGCAGAAGCGACCAATGAAAGGGTCCTGATCGGAGACGGGGTCATCCGGCGCACGGTCAAAGAGAGGAATATTCGTGGGGCCCTCTTCACTCCGCCAGGTTCTTCTTTGTCTCTATCAAATATTCAAATCCTTCAATAACCAACATTAAAAGTAATGGATTATCAATTATGTTTTGATAGGATTTAGTTTAGTATAGTAGTGTTAATCTTCTGTGTTTTGATCCAGGAGAAGGTCCGTTCCCCGCTGTGCTGGATCTCTACACTTTTAATGGAGGTTTATCAGAGAAAAGGGCCTCCCTGCTGGCCCGCCAAGGGTTTGTGGTTCTGACTGTAGCGCTGTACGGTCACGAGGACATGCCGAGGAACATCAGAGAGATCCATCTGGATCATTTTGAGGAGGCAGTGGAGTTTTTGAAAAAACAATATAAGGCAAGTTGTTTGAACTATAAACTCTTAATCTCTGAGAATACAGTTTTTATTTTTTGGGACATCGCATTTTGTAGTTTTCCTGTCTGCAACACTGCCAAAATATTTAATAACAAGCAGCTAATCGTTGGTGTGTTGGACCACAGGTTGGTGGTAAAGGAGTTGGTGTGATATCCCTTTCAAAAAGTGGAGATCTGGCACTGGCGATGGCCTCTTACCTGCAAGGTGTCGAGGCCGTAGTGTGGATCAACGGCTGCTCCGCCAACACGATTCTTCCTCTCTACTATAAGAAGAGCCAGATCCTCCCCGCGTTAACGGTTGACCTCAGTAAGCTGATTCCTACTGAGTCGAAGGCCTTCAATACCAAGAAGGTTATGAACGACCCTCTGGCAGAGGAGAACAAGGCCACCCTGATCCCTGTGGAGCGGGCGGAGGGACGTCTCCTCTTCGTGGCCTCAGAGGGCGACCTCATCTGGGACAGCAAGGCTTACGTGGACATGATGGTGGAGCGACTGCAGCGTCACGGGAAGGACAACTTTGAGATTGTGTGTTACCCCGGAGCGGGACACATTCTAGAGCCGCCTTATGGACCCTACTGCCCCTCCGGTTTTAATGCAGTTGTGGGCGGGCCGGTCCTGTGGGGCGGCGAGGCCAGGTCCCACGCTGCAGCTGAGGTCCACCTGTGGAAGAAGATCCAGGAGTTCTTCAGGACTCACCTGAGCTGTGACGCAGACTAAAGCTAAACTCTAGATGCAAATATCACAATGTGAGAGAGAAGGGTAACAGCTGAGGGGGCGTTACAACTGCAATCAAATGAAACAAGCAAATAATAAAACTACACAAAGCATGAATTACTAAGTTTGTATTAGTATGTGAATTTAACGTATTAAATTGAGATGTTTTATCAAGTATACAAAGCTGTCTAATTGCCTCTTTGTCTTTCACCCAAATTCTGACATTACATTCTCTATTAATTCACTTCTACCAATGAATCATTTAGGAAGAAGTGTGGCTATAAAAATGATAAAAAAGTCACTCCACTCGAGGAGGAAAACAAAAAGGCTTTTAACTTCACTCCTTAAAACTGGAGGCAAAGATTATCAAAACAAAATTCACTCCTTACGGAGGGAACAAAAGACTATGACAACATTAACCATCAACCTAAATGTATGATTTCACAAAATCAGAATTACTCTCTTGGAGGAAAAAAATAATGGAGCAGAACACCATGACGTGGTTTTCGAGGGTCAGAAACTACGGCGAGGCTGAAGCGAACACAAGGACAGAAACAAAAGACACTGGCACAGGACAAAGGGAAACGCAGACTATTAGTACACATGGAGGGCGATGGGGAACAGGTGGACACAACCGGCAATCAGGGAACTCAGTAGGGCCGGGTGCAAAAAGTGGTCGGTGGCAGGTTCCCTTTTCGGAGCGGCAGGTTGCATTGGTCGGTGGTCGGTTCTTCCGGTGTAAGGATCCTTTTTCAGTGGAGACATGGACCCTCCTCCTCCTCCTCGTGCAAATGACATGTTAATGAGTATCTGCACGCAGCCTGATCTCCAAAACCTGTTGGTAAAAATGTATACGAAAATCTTGTATGGCGGCAAATCACTGTCAAAATTCGAGAGCGCAAATCAGGTTGATGCGCAAGCGTAGATCAAACATCCACGAGCAAATCTCGTGTGTGAACGCATCACTCCAGCCAATCCAAAGACGGGGTTTGTAACCAATCAGGTGTAGAGACCATGGTGACTGGCTCCGCCCCCTTACTGTCAAAAAGAAAAAGAGCGAGCGCGTAGAAAACACCTTCGAGCGCGAGCAGAGACTAACCTCGCGAGCGAGCAAATATCTTGCGCGAAACAGACTTTTTAAAAAAAATTTATTCCGATTCAGAAAAGTTAATTTTCTGAATCGAGACCAAATCGTTAGAGAGAATCGAGAGGAATCGAAAAATAGAATTTGAATTGAAGTTCTGTTCCAACAGCAATTTCAACTGCTGCCGCTCCAAACTGCCGCAGCTCAATCTCAATGAAGCAAGTTTTTTGACTTACTGTAGAGACCCTTTTTGCCTATCAAAGTTAGGTCCTCCTGGTTGGTGTTTTGAGTTTGTTTTGACACGTTTAAATATTCCTTGAGACATTTCCACTTCTTTGATTGTCTTTTATTTTGTTCTTTAATGGCACCATCCAATTATCTTTGTACATGCCTCTTCCACCCTGTCACGCTCACGTTCCTCGCTCTTGTTCCACACTTCACCTTCCACACTTCACGCTCACGCTCAAAAAACTATTTCGCTTCTCACCAACACCTGTGCCAGGTAATCCACCTGATTATATTGACCTTGCGGCCTAATTGAAACATCCTCCCACCACCTAAGGGGGTGGAGCTAACAATCAAAAGTACAAAACAAAAATGGCTCTTACGGTCCTCAAAGCAGTTGCAGATAAAAATCTCCATATCGACTGTTCTGTAACAAATGCAAAACTCAATTCAAAGATTTTTCATTGTCATTTACACACGCCCTGTGTATTGAAATTCTTCTGCTTGCCTTTCCTGAAGGCCGACCAGTTTTAAAATAAATTTAAAATAAGAATACAATATTTACATAAATGTACATGAAATTAAAAATAAAAATGAGGTAAGGATAAGGCAGAAATGAGGTGAGGAGGAAAAGTGCAAAACTGAGCAGGTTGTAAAAGAAAAAAAACTTTAAATGAGTGCAGTATAAAGTAACAATACAGAAACAGTAAGTGAAATTCTAACAAGCTAAAGTGCAGACCAGTTGTGAGTTTGGTTATAGAGTCCTCTCAGCGCTTGATGGCTCTAATGGCAGTGGGGGGAAAAGAGTTTCAGTCTGGTGGTCCTGCATTTGGCACTTCTGTACCTCCTGCCGGAGGGTAGAAGCTTGAACAGACCATGTTGGGGGCGGGTGGGGTCTATGAGAATGGAGGCAGCTCTCCTGTGAACCCTGTGGTGGTAGATGCTCTGCAGAGAGGGCAGTGGGGTCTTGATGATCTTTTCTGCTGTCCTCACCACTCTCTGCAGGCGTCTGCGGTCCATGGTGGATGTGCTGCCGTACCACACGGTGATGCAGCTGGTCGATATGCTCTCCATGATGCAGCTGTAGAAGTTGCCGAGGATCTTGGGAGACATCCCAAACTTCCTCAGGAAGTACAGCCGCTGTTGAGCCTTCTTGACCAGCTGCTTTGTGTTGAGTGTCCAGGTGAGGTCCTCACTGAAGTGGACCCCGAGGTATCTGAAGCTGCTCACCCTCTTAACTTCAAGCTCCTGGATGAAAAGTGGTTGATGAGGTCTCCTCTCCTTCCTCATGGTCACCATCAGCTCCTTGGTCTTGTCAGTGTTGAGGGTGAGGTTGTTATCCTCGCACCATGACACCAAGCTGGCCACCTCCCTCCTGTATGCCGCTTCGTTCCCCCCAGTGATGCGTCCCATCACTGCGGCGTCATCAGAAAACTTCAGGACGATGTTATCCTCGTGGGAGGCGACACAGTCGTAGGTGAACAGGGTGTAGAGGACGGGGCTGAGGACACAACCCTGTTGGGTGCCAATGTTGGTGAAGATGCTGGCTGAAGTCTTGTTTCCCATCCTGACAGACTGAGGCCTGCCAGTAAGAAAGTCAAACAGCCAGTCACAGAGGGTGGGGTGCAGAACGAGTGTGGAGAGTTCATGGATGAGTTTGTGGGGGTCGACCGTGTTGAAAGCAGAGCTGTAGTCGACAAAGAGCCTCCTAATGTAGGAGTCCTTGTTTTCTAGGTGAGAGAGGGAGTGGTGGAGGGCAGCAGCTGTGGCGTCTGAGGTGGACCTGTTGCGCCTGTAGGCGTACTGCTGGGGATCCAGGGTGTCCGGTATGCTGCTCTGAATGTGGGACAGTATCACTCTCTCAAAGCACTTCATGATGATTGGAGTGACTGGACTACTGTAGTCATTCAGACAGGTGGGTGAGCTCTTTTTGGGGAGGGGAATGATGGTTGTCAATGTCAATGTCAATTTTATTTATACAGCACTTTTAAAGGCCAGTGGCCAGCCAAAGTGCTTTACAGGATAAAAACAATCCGCATCAATAAAACAATACAAGCAAACGTAAAACAAACAAACAGGCAAAAAATAAAAATAAATAAATAAAAATAAACAGTAAAAAAATAAAAGGCAAACACATAAAAGATCGATGCAGGTGACTTAACTCAGCCAAAGGCCAATGTGAACAAGTGAGTCTTAAGGCGAGTTTTAAAAGTGGAAAGGCTCGTCGCAGACCGCACAGAAAACGGCAAAGCGTTCCACAGTCTGGGAGCCGCTACTGTGAAGGCTCCATCTCCTTTTGTTTTAAGGAACGACGAGGAACGTTCAGAACCAGCTGGTTAGCTGACCTCAGCGCTCTGGAGGGTTGATGCACATTAATGAGGCTGGATAAATATTCTGGGACCAGTCCATGCAGAGACTTAAAAACAAAGATTCTTAAAATCAATTCTGAACATAACCGGAAGCCAGTGGAGAGGAAAGCACTGGCGTTATGTGCCCATGCTTCTTTGTCCCGTTAGGAGACTGGCTGCTGCACTCTGCACAAGCTATAGACGGTTGAGTTCAGACTGGCCAATATCGACATACAGGGAGTTGCAATAGTCCAAGGGCGAAGATATAAAAGCATGCATGACTTTTTCGAGGTCAGCCCTGTTTAGATCGGGTTTGGCTAGAAGCTGAAGCTGGAAGAAGCTAGCCTCAACCACAGAGCTGACCTGCTTGTCTAATTTAAACGCCCCATCAATAATCACAAGGTTTCTGGCCTGGGAACCTGTGTAAGGTGGTAGTGGGCCAAGGGAGCTGGCAAGGACCTGGACCAAGTCAGGGCGACCAAATAGCACAATCTCTGTTTTGTTTTCATTTAGTTTTAAGAAGTTTAGGTCCATCTATGTTTTAATGTCCGTCATACAATTAAACACAGCACGAAGGGATTCCTTGGAGGGGGCCTTTAGTGGCAAGTACACCTGCAAATCATCAGCAAAGCAATGGAAAGGAATTCCATGCTTCGTAAATATCGATCCCAGGGGTAGCATATACAAGGAGAACAGTAGAGGGCCTAGAACTGACCCCTGGGGGACTCCGCAGGTCAGAGGAGCCACTGAGGAGGAAAACGTCCCCAATTGTACACAGAAGGATCTATCTGCAAGGTAGGATTTAAACCACTCTAGAGCAGAGCCTCTAATGCCCACACAGTGCTCGAGGCGGGACAAGAGGATAGTGTGATCCACTGTGTCGAATGCTGCTGTGAGGTCTAATAGCATTAAAAAGGCACAGTTTCCAGAATCAAGATTTAAAAGAAGATCATTAAAAACTTTTAAAAGAGCTTTTTCGGTGCTGTGAAGAGGCTTAAAACGACTGGGGGCGACTGTGGGTGAGTGGGGAGCATGGTCGTCCTCCAATCAGAGGGTTGTGGGTTCGATCCCAGGCCCGGCTAACTGCATGTCGTTGTGTCCTTGGGCAAGACACTTAACCCAACATTGCTCCTGTAGCTGCGACTACAGTGTGTGAATGTTAGTTACTGATGGCAGGTGTCACTGTGTATGGTTCTCCTGTCATCAGTGTATGAATGGGTGTGAATGGGTGAATGATGTCATGTAGTGTTAAAGCGCTTTGAGTGGTCAGAAGACTAGAAAAGCGCTATACAAGTACAGGCCATTTACCATTACCATTTAAAACCAGACTGAAACTGTTCCAGGAATTCTTGCAATTGGTTAAAAACAGCTTTCTCCAAGACTTAAGAGATAAACAAAAGTTTGGAGATTGGCCTGAAATTAGAAAGAACCAAAGGATCCAAACTTTTCCTTTTTAAAAGAGGCTCCACTGTGACATGTTTGAAGGAGGCTGGGACACGTCCAGAGCTGAGACACAGGTTTATAAGAAACAAAATAAAAGGCCCAACTGAGCTGAAGACCTGCTTAAGCAATGTTAGAGACCCGGTTTTATTAACAGTTTTCCCCCAGTCTGTGCTTTTGTTTTTGCTTGTTTGGTTTTTCCACCTATAGTTTCCACCTGCGTGTTCCGCCTCCGGCCCCGCCCCTCTCCCACGTGCCCAGCTGTGGCTCATTCCGGGGATCACTGGTGACGAGCATAAAGGCTCCTGCTTTCAGAGGCTCGTCAGTCCGTCCCAGTACCCAGGCTGGTCTCAGATGCCGGTGACACTGAGATACAGCAGCTAAACCAGTTTTTTCATGTTTTTGTACCAGACCCACGGAGTACCACGGAGTGCACGTAACCTGCTTTTGAGTTGGACTGTGAGTATGGTGTCGGGCCTCGGGTTTCCACACCAGACGTCGGTGGAGTTTCCCTCCCGACTCCAGTTGAGCCAGAGGAGCGCTTTCTGTTTCCCGTATTCGCCTAGTTTGTTTTTTGTGGAAAATAAAGTCATTTTGGCTCATCCAAGGCTGCTGTGCGTGTGCTTTTGGGTCCACCAAATCCCCCCCCCCTTACAAGCAAGTGGGATGGAATGCTGTTCGATGGGCAGTTGGCAGGGCGTAGGTGATGTGTTGTGGTCTTGAAGCAGGTTGGGGACTGTGCTCATGCTGAGGGAGAGTAGTGATTGGAAGTTCGGATAATTTTACCGACTCGGTTCTTTGAATCTCGTTCAGTAAAATGAACAAATCTTTTTGAGTCATTTGTTCATGACGGGGGGGGGGGATTGGTGGCATTGGGGGGGTGGTAAGATAAATTCACCTCCCGACCGTGTCTTCGGGTCAATGTTTCGTTCATCTGCCAATCGAGCCTTCGGGTCAATGATTCGTTCATTGAGCCTATGCAAGTCCCGATGCGTGGCCACGAGAAAATTAACTAATCTTTTTTTGAGAGGACTCGTTACTCTCGAGTCCTTTGTTAGGATTCGTTCAAAATGAACGAATCGTTCACGAACGACACATCACTAAGGGAGAGGTTGAAGATGGAGGTGAGAACGTCATTGTTGGAATGGATTAAACATTCCAACAAGCATTAAGCTCCCAACCCGTGGTGGGAGGGGTCGTCATGGCGCAGGGGTTGGAGAAGGTGTGCTGGGAAGCACAAGGTTGTTGGTTCGTTTCCAGGCTGCCTGATGTTCCATGTCAGTGTCCCTGAGCAAGACACCTGACCCCTAATTGCTCCCCGGGCAAAAATGTGAAAAAGCCATGGGTTTAAAGTGTAATGTAAGTCGCTTTGGATAAAAGCGTCTGCTAAATGACATGTAATGTAACCCCCCCTCACCCAATTCCATCATTACAAAATAAAAGCCTCAATTATTATCTGTACCTTAACCATGAAGCTCAGAATGAAGTGGTTTCGTTGAAATACGTATTGCTCTTTCAAATACTACTACAACCACTACGAATATTACTAGTAGTACTACAACTGATACTTATACTACCAGTACTTCTACTGCTATTAATACTACAACTACTACTAATGTTATTACAAATACTACTATGGCTAATAGTATTAGTATTACAGCTGTTTCTACTGCTATTGATACTAAACCTACTTCTACAGCTGGTACTACTAATACCACAATTATAACTATTACTACAATTTAAAACCTCTTTTTAGTCTCCTCAGCTTTTGTTAATTCTGTACTTTTTTTAAAAAAGCTCCAACTTAAAAAATTTTTTTTTTTAGAAAATCTATTAATTCAGCTTCCCCACTTCCTGTATTTTCAGCAGTTTAAAAAAATAATTTCAGCTTTTCTTATGCCTGTATTAACAGCAATGTTTTAATATTCATTTCTGTATTTTTTTGCAATATTTCATATTTATTTCAGCTGTTTTCATTTCTGCTTTTTCAGCAAATTTATTAATTCCTTTCAGCTTCTCCCATTTCTGTATTTTCAGCAATTTCAAATTAATTTCAGCTTTTCTAATATCTGTAATTTCAGCAAATGTATTCAAATTCCCTTCAACTTTCTGTAATTTCAGCTATTTTTAAAAATGTATTTCACCTTTATGCATTTTCAGCAGGAAATGCATTTTCTAGTTCCGACTTAAACTTCTATTTCTTCCTTGCAACCTTTCAACTGCTTCACACTTTCAGCTATTAAAACCGTTCAAATGTTAAAATATTCAGCTCTTGCGGGAGGGGGGCTATGACTTTGCTATGACTCAGCTTTCTACCTCTTGAGCTTGAATTTATATAAATCAGTAATCATGAATATTTTTCTAATGGTTTTCTAATGGAGATCGTGTTCAAATCCTCTTAAACTTCTTCGCCAATCTTTCAGCTACAGACACCATTTCAACTTTTAAATGTTGACACAAGTCTCAACTGTTTTATGAAAGAAACTGCTTGTTGGTATTTATTGTACTTTTTTCATAATCACTGATTATGTTTCACTAGTTCGCTCCGTTTCTGACTTTTACATGAGTGTGTATTGCGTTTCTTAAAGTGAGACCTCGAGGACTAGAGTGTGAGGCAGCGCCAGAATCTGGTTAAAAAAAATATGGAACTTCTGTCCTCCGAGCCAAAGTATACACTTTTGAGTCTTCATTTCTTTGGATTAATGAGGGTATGGTTGTGCTGATTAGATTACGTGTTCATGGAATCCCAGAGTTCTTTAGTTTTGGCTTCCGGAGTGTTAGAGTGACACAACCTCTGCCAAAAGCCCCATAGGCTCCAATACAAATCTGCCGACATATTTCTCAAAAAACCCAGAAGGTACACGTTTTGTCAACTTCGACAGGAGCCGTATTTATTACCGGACAGACATAAAAAACGCATCCATGCTAGTGATTGGACAATCGACTCTATTATGCGAGTCTGTTCAACCGGACGGTCGTTGGTTGGCCTACCGAGTTAATAGATTCGGTCACCGGTTCGCAACGGGGGAGGCTGAGCGCGCCTATCGCGCGTTTACTTCCCCCGCCACAGTCGCTCCCATACGCCTGAATTGGTTGATCACAAACGGGCAGAGACCGTGTGATTAGAGTCATGCAGTAGCCTGCGGTTACGTTCTCCTTCAGTAGCTGGTGTGGTCTCATGACAGCCCGGAACAAACATTTTAGCCTACTCAACATAACTACCAAGATGACGTGTATTTGTATGTGATGTTGTCTAATGTAGCCTATGAATTTCTTTACACAAACATCTAAGATGCACGAGAAATAAAGGCTCAATGATCGGTTGACAGCGCAAACTTGCCGAGACACCGCTTGATTACAGATTTGACGGTGCACGGTTACATCCGGTCTCGTTCAGCAGCTTGGTGTGCGGTCTCCTCGGTTGACACGGTCTCGGTCTCTACGGTCTCTTCCGGTCATTTACATAGCGCGCACCGCATTTGTTAACGAGTAGACTACACACGATTTCACGTTGTTTTTACATGCTGCATTTATCGTTATCATAGCCGTTTATCAGACTCTTGATACAATGATGTTAAATTGCTGGTAGATTTCAGAAAACAAAGCCGTGACAGAACCTGATTTTTATGATAGTTCACATTCTGTAAGTTGCTGGGATAAAAGTGTCAGCTAAAAAGACTGAATGAAATATAAATGTAAATTATTAGGTAAATATGGATGTTTATTTGAGTTGTGAATTGGTAGACCTAACCCAGCCTACCGAAATGGCTGTTAATTTTCATTCGGCACGAGTTCGTTAACTTCTCAATTAAAGTGCAGGACCGGTCACCTCATGACTTAAATACGGTGCACTGCATTATAAACAGTTGTCATGCACAAAATATCCTACTGCAAAGTGGTGTTTCGTAAACACAAACATTAAATAGCAAAATGATATCACAGCGTTTTATTCGATGCACTTATACATACAATGGCTGGGGGGATTGGCTCCCCACGTCAGTAGTACAGCATTCAGTAATTGAGTCACAGTCACCGGGAACAATCCGAGTCGCTCTCACGGTCGCACCGCAACCGTGCTGCCACAACACTTCAACAACTCGGTTCAACTCGGTTGTTACGGTTCTTTTCTTCTTCTTTTGTTTCTGGGTAGATGACTATCTGTAGTACACCGCCACCAACTGTACAGGAGTCTTCTAAGGTTCAGTCGTGCGCGATCAGGGTAGCCCATTTCCTGATTGATTCTACCACCACTCCAGTGGAGGCGCTGGTGAGCTAGATTAGCCTGCTGCACGCAGAAGAAAACCAGATTAGACACCGATCGTGCGCTCAAGCTACTGAAGCGCCGGCACGAATGAATGAGGAGTGAGTCGGTTCATTGACGTTTGGCACCCAATTCTCCCGGTTCAGGTACACGAATCGGGTTATTTAACCGGCTCTTCGGTCAGTTCGTCAACACTAATCCACACGGTTGGACTTTGCACTTTGACATGTGTCCCAATCTGAAGCTTCACTTTCACTGCCACTTCCCTCCAAAGGCACAACGGCACCCGGGTTTCCCCCTGTGAAGTCACATTGGATTTCAAGTTTCTGTCACTCTGTGAGTCTGTCTCTCTCTCTGTCTATGTGTCTCTATCTCTCTCTCTCTGTCGGTCTGTCTCTCTCTGTTTCCCTTCCCCCCCTCTCTCTCTCTCTATCTATGTGTCTCTATCTCTCTGTCTATGTGTCTCTCTCTCTCTCTCTCTGTCTATGTTTCTATCTCTCTGTGTGTGTCTCTCTGTCTGTCTGTCTCTGTCTGTCTTTATCTCTCTTTGTGTTTCTTACCTGCTGCAGAGTAACGTTGCACAGCGGAAAGACCTTCCTTTCTTTGGAGATCTGTTTGATTGTGGCCAGCTGGAGAAGATGGATTTGTGGGTTAATTCACATGTTAAACCATTATTCACAAATTCCTACAATTTGATGTAAAGTAAACTTCACTTACTTCGATCACTTGTCCTCCACGGGCAGAAACCCCTTGGCGTTCCTGCAGGTGGCGAGGGGCGTCAGTGCCGAGGGGACGGATCAGGGCCTCCGTCTGCTCTTTTAATTCTTTAGTTACACTTATTTGTGCACTTCTAAAGACCACAGTGTCCTTGTTAACCACTATTGTGTAGGGTGGAGAGTTCCCTCTCAGGGAATGACCCTTTATGAAGTAATTCCCACCCTCTTTAAATTTCCCCCCGAACTCTTCATAGGAAGCCAGTTTTGCAACAGACTCCCCATCTGAAACTGCGGCCAGAATATATTTTTTTGTCGTAACTGGTCTTGCACCTGTGGAATCAAAGTCCCAGGCCACCACCTTGCTCTGCTGCACCACCCCCACGACACACAGGTGGATCGGTGGGGGTCGGAAATAAGGGGCGGGGGGCTTCGTCCATAGGAGAGCATGTAACGCCATTCTGAGATAATACAATAAACACAAAGTAAGGATAAATTAAAGAAATAAGAATAAGAAATAATAATTTCATGTTTTT
Source organism: Gasterosteus aculeatus (assembly GCF_964276395.1). Lineage (NCBI taxonomy): Eukaryota > Metazoa > Chordata > Actinopteri > Perciformes > Gasterosteidae > Gasterosteus > Gasterosteus aculeatus. The sequence continues at coordinate 532,405 of NC_135692.1, read as the reverse complement.
TGTAATGGACTTAACTCATTTGAGGTATTCTTAATAGTTTTCAAGTTATCACATTTGAAAGGAAAAACCCTCTTAAAAGTATTCTAATTATTAGCACATTTGAGAGGAAAACCGCTTACCTTTCTGACCTCATAGTTAGACCTCATAGGACAATTGAATTGAAATTCGTCAAGTCAAGTCAAGTCATTTTATTTTGTATAGCCCAGAATCGCAAATTACAAATTTGCCTCAGAGGGCTTTACAGTCTGTACACATACGACATCCTCTGCCCCGAAACCCACCATCGGCACAGGAAAAACTCCCCAAAAAATGAAAAAACCCTTACAAGAGGGAAAAAAGGGAAGAAACCTTAGGGAGAACGTCAGAGGAGGGATCCCACTCCCGGGATGGACAGACTACAATGGATGCCATGTGTACAGAATGAACAATGTATAATACATGCAATTCCTATGACAGAAATGATTCAAGTAATTGTGAGTAGTAAGCCAGGCGCACAGCAGGACCACTGCAGAGGCAACCACCATCAGATAGAACCACCATCCACAGAATCCTGTGGGGAGGGAGAGCACAGAGATTTTAGGAGAGGGTAATGTCGGTTTATGAGTAAAGTAATATGATTAATATCTAAAATAATGATGATGATGATGATGATGGCAGCAGCAGGCGTCAGCATGGCCACAGTAGGTGTCAGGACCAGGGTCCCGAAGGAACCACGATCTATGGAGACCTGATAGGGGCGAAAGCACAAAAAAAACTCCCGGAAAGAAGCTGAATTAGTCATGTGCATTAATAAAACTTGAATTATGGTAGAAAGAGAGCGTGAGAGAGGAGCTCGGTGTGTCCTAAGAATTCCCCCGGCATTCTAAGCCTATAGCAGCTTAACTAAGGGCTGGTCCGGACTAACCTGAGCCAGCCCTAACTATAGGCAGAATCAAAGAGGAACGTTTTAAGTTTTACTTTAAAAGAGCTAACCGAATCTGCCCCCCGGACTGAAAGTGGAACCTGGTTCCACAAAAGAGGAGCTTGATAACTGAAGGCTCTGGCCCCCAGCCTACTTTTTAAAACCCTAGGAACAACAAGTAACCCAGCATCTATGGAGCGCAGTTGCCTTGTAGGGCAATACGGTGTTACAAGCTCTTGAAGATACAACGGTGCCTCACCAGCAAGTGCCTTGTAGGTGAGGAGAAGTACCTTAAAATCTATTCTTGATTTAACAGGGAGCCAGTGCAGAGAAGTTAATACAGGAGTGATATGATCCCTTTTCTTAGTTCTTGTTAATACACGTGCTGCAGCATTCTGAATCAGCTGGAGAGGCTTAAGAGATTTATAAGAGCAGCCTGATAACAAAGAATTACAGTAGTCCAGTCTGGAAGTGACAAACGCATGAACTAATTTTTCTGCATCACTTTGAGACAGGAAGTTCCTGATTTTTGATATGTTACGTAGATGAAAATAGGCAGTCCTTGAAGTCTTCTTTATATGCGAGTTGAAGGTCATATCCTGGTCGAAGAGAACTCCCAGATTCCTGACGGTGCTGCTGGGTACCAGAGCAATTCCATCCATAAAAACTGTATCACGCGACAGCTGGCTTCGAAGGCGCTCTGGGCCTATCAGGATAACTTCCGTTTTTTCTGAGTTTAGCATCAGGAAGTTGCCGGTCATCCAAGTTTTGATGTCTCCAAGACATCAAGTCTAACTAACTGGTCCGTCTCTTCTGGCTTGATCGACAGATACAGTTGAGTATCGTCTGCATAACAATGGAAGTTTATGTGGTGTTTCCTGATAAGATCGCCCAAAGGAAGCATATAGACGGTAAATAAAATCGGTCCAAGTACAGAACCTTGTGGGACTCCGTGACCAACATTGGTGGTCTTTGAGGATTCACCGTTTACAAGCACAAACTGGGATCGGTCCGATAGGTAGGATTTAAACCAGCTGAGTGCAGTTCCTTTGATACCAATTAAATGTTCTAGTCTCTGCAACAGGATACAATGGTCTATGGTATCAAATGCGGCACTGAGGTCCAGCAAGACAAGAAAAGAGATGAGTCCTTGGTCCGATGCAAGTAGAAGATCATTCGTAATTTTCACCAGTGCTGTTTCTGTACTGTGATGCACTCGGAATCCTGACTGGAAATCCTCGAACAAAGCATTGTTTTGTAGAAAGTCACATAATTGATTTGCGACGGATTTCTCAAGGATCTTAGAGAGGAAGGGAAGATTAGAGATAGGTCTGTAGTTAGCCAACACCTCTGGAGCAAGAGTAGGTTTCTTAAGAAGAGGTTTAATTACAGCTACCTTGAAGGACTGTGGTACATGTCCTGTCAACAAAGACAGATTCATAATATCTAATAAGGATGTGCTAACTAAAGGAAAAACTTCCTTAAGCAGTTTGGTCGGAATCGGATCCAAGAGACAAGTAGAAGATTTAGACTTTGAAAATAAAGAAGTCAGCTGATCAAGGTTGATGGAAGAGAAGGCATCCAAACAGGCATCAGGGCCCACTGCTGCATCCAAGGTTCCTACATCGGAGGACAGGTCGGCACTGGTTGAAGGCAGGAGACCATCAATTTTCTCTTTGATAGTCAGAATCTTCTCATTGAAGAAGTTCATGAAGTCGTTACTAGTGAGGTCCAAAGGGATACACGGCTCGACAGAGCTGTGACTCTGTCAGTCGGGCTACAGTGCTGAAGAGAAACCTGGAGTTGTTTTTATTTTTCTCTATTAATGATGAGTAATAAGATGCTCTTGCGTTACGGAGAGCCTTCTTATACGTTTTAAGGCTGTCTTGCCAAACTAGCCTAGATCCTTCTGATTTGGTGGAACGCCATAATCGTTCAAGCTTCCGCACAGTTTGCTTTAGGTTCCGTGTTTGAGGGTTATACCACGGTGCAGACTTCCTTCTTGTTGCTATTCTTCTTTCCAGAGGAGCAATAGCGTCCAGCGCCACTCTCAAAGAGCCTGTAGCAGTATCGACAAAATTATCGATCTGAGACGGACTGAGGTTCTCACAGGAGTCTTCTTGTATCTTGAGGCAGGGCACTGAACTCAGAGCAGAAGGAATGGCTTCTTTAAATAAGGCTACAGCGGTATCCGATAAGCGTCGACTGTAGAAACCTTTGGCAGGAGGAGGTGGTTCTGATAGTAGAAATTCAAAGGTTATCAGACAATGGTCCGACAGGAGAGGGTTCTGTGGAAAAATTGTTAAATGTTCAATCTCAATCCCATACACAAGAACCAAGTCGAGAGTGTGGTTAAAACAGTGAGTTGGTTTATTTACACACTGACAGAAACCAATTGAATCTAACAATGAAAGAAATGCAGTACTAAGGCTGTCGTTGTCGACATCCACATGAATGTTAAAGTCACCCACAATAATTACCTTGTCCGTTTTAAGGACCAAACTCGTTAAGAACTGTGAAAATTCAGAAAGAAATTCTGAATAAGGACCTGGGGCCCTGTACACTATTACAAAGAGAACCGGCTGGATTATTTTCCAGGTCGGTTGCGAAAGACTGAAAACCAGGCTTTCAAATGAGTTACAATCCACCTTAGGTTTAAAGTTTATTAAAAGGCAGGAGTCATAAATAGCTGCCACTCCCCCCCTCGGCCTGTGCCTCGGGGAATATGAGTATTAGCATGACTCGGAGGAGTCGCTTCATTTAAACAGAAATATTCCCCATTCAACAACCACGTTTCAGTAAGACAAAATACATCAACATGGTGATCTGATATTAGTTCATTTACCAAAACAGCTTTAGATGACAGAGATCTGATATTCAAAAGACCCCCTTTAATTCTCCTATTTTGTTGCACTATTGCATTATTAGTTTTAACTTTAATTAAGTTATTTACTACAACTCCTCGGTTGTTTACCTTTAACTTAGATAAGTGTGTCCGTGGGGCAGACAAGGTCTCTATAGGGTTCATTATGCTGAGTGACTGCTCAGATTGAAGCGCAGAGAAGTGTGTAAGACTGCGACTCTGCTCCCTGGTCTGAACTCTGGGTCATGGATTAAGTCCACTAAGAAACTGGGTCAGGTTCTTAGAAAGAAGTTCAGCTCCGTCCAAAGTGGGATGGATGCCGTCCCTCCTAATCAGACCAGGCTCTCCCCAAAACGTCTTCCAGTGATCAACGAAGCCCACATTATTTACTGGGCACCACCTCGATAACCAGCGGCGGAATGACGACATGCGGCTATACATGTCGTCACTTGTCAAGTTTGGGAGGGGGCCAGAGAAAACTACGGTGTCCGACATTGTTTTAGCGTATGTACACACCGATTCCACATTAACTTTAGTGACCTCCGAGCAACGTAATCGGGAGTCATTGCCGCCGACATGTATTACAATCTTACTGTATTTACGTTTATCCTTAGCCAGCAGTTTAAGATAAGACTCAATGTCGCCCGCTCTGGCTCCCGGTATACACGTAACTATGGTCCCTGGTTTCGCTAACTTCACGTTCCTCAGAATGGAGCTACCTATCACCAGAGTTGGCTTCTCAGCGGGTGTGTCGCCGAGTGGGGAGAAGCGGTTTGAAACGTGAAGTGGTTGGTGGTTAACCGTGTGCTTCGACTTAGACTTATGCTTACTCCGGACAGTCACCCAGCCTCCCGGCTGCTCGGGGGTTGCCGGGGGACGGCTAGCAGGAGCGAACGCTACGTCTATGTGGCCCGCACCGGCTACAGGGGTGGGCTGGGTAACTACAGCGGCTAACGACTGAGCTTCCATGGTGCGGAGCCGTGATTCTAGCTCACTAAGCCTCGCCTCCAATTTATTAAATATACTACACTTCTTACATGTACCGTAATCGGTAAGGGAGGCAGAGGAATAGCTAAACATGTGACACACCGAGCAAGAAAGAGCAGGAGAGGCAGGGAGGGAAGACATCACCAGGTTAGCTGCTAAGCTAATGCTAACGCTAATAGAAGTAACGTTGCCGCTAAACAACGTCTAAGCAACTATTCGATGGAGCGAAAATTTGCTAGACGGTGAGGCGTTTAACAGCGCCTCACATAGATAAGAATTCACCGTTGTGATGAAAAATATCACGCTACAGTCAACTCAGTATAGCTAGAGCTGTGAAAAGTTCGATGACATCAAACACGCTGGTAACAGGAAGTGACGCAACACGCTTACCGTAAGAAGACGAGGCAAAGCAAAGGACGAGAAAACACCTGCCTGTCTTTGCCTCACTTCCTGTCTGGCTCTGAGATTCTGGATCAGCTCATACCGACCAGGACATCCTGCCACCTCTGCAGCAGCAGAGCAGATGTTGAAGCACTGTCTTAACTGTTCATCATCAGTGGACACAACAGAATAAGGTATTGTTTTCTTATTTCATATACAGACAGGGCTGTAGTGGAGGGTAAACGCACGTAAACGCTGTTTACGCACCTCTGGAATTTTGGAAATAGCGTTTACGGACCTATAAATAGCGTCTACACACCTATAAATAGCGTTTACGCACCTCTAAGTTCCCTGCGCCTTGTATTCTTCCGTTGGAATAATCCGAAATAAACTTGGTGTAATTTTAAAACAGCTAAGACTACGTTTCCTATTGTTGAACATATAAACGGCGTAGTCTGAATCATGTTCATCTGCGCTGTATTGCGGTCTGTGAGCATCCAATCAGCGCCTTGCAGCTGCTGCAATCAGCGACCAATCAGGATCCAGGAGGTGTGTAACCACACGCTGTGGATAAGCCCAGTGGTCCCCGACCTTTCTTACCTCACGGACCGGTATCATGTCAGACAATATTTCGCGGATCGGTCGAGAAGGTCCGACACGAGAAGAAAAACGCCTGGTGACGCGTAGATTAGAAAACAAGTCTGTTCTCAATGTTAAAAAACCCCTGCTGTATAGGCTATTTATGATGACATAGGTACACTGCAAATTATTTGAATCTTATCAAGATAAAAAAAACTTAGATTTAGAAGTGTTAGACAATTGATCTTGTTTTAAGAGTGAATTTCTTATTTTTAGTGTTTAACTTTACACTAAAATCTTAAATCAAGCACAACCTTATCTTTTTTGTCTCAAATAGGCATGACATCTTAAAATGAGTCAAATAACTGTTAAATTAAGATCTTTTACATCTCTCCCTCAAATTCTCATCAATAAAGCTTGTTTTAAGATTCAGTAAACTCAAGTTGCTTGATTCAAGAGTCACACAAAAAGCATCTGAAAGAAACAGAGTTTATTATTGCTCTGACTTCAAGCATGTTCAGACAATGTGAGGATAAATTATACAGCCTTCACCACAACTCACCATACAGTCCATGGAATTGTTTAATGACCAAAACAGTTTGTTAACAAAAACAGGCCCAGGAAACCGGCAAACTTGATCACCCAATAAATCAATGCTTCCCTTTCATTCCTCCATTTTAATGTCTACTTCTGTGGGCAATAATATCACAAAGACTATATTTTATTGGCACAAACATATGTTCCTTGAAACTAACAGAAAAATAAGAAATACAGTCAATGAGTTCATGTACAAATTCTGTAGCCTGGGCAACATTGGGAACTGCCACCTCATATGCCAGAAATTCTGGACTCAAATTCAGTGTCTCATAACGCTGGTACTCAAAAGCAACATAAGAGGAATCAATCACAAATATATCTTTTATCAGTCCGAACACTGGGAAAGCATCATCTACATCTACAATAATCATAGATTTACCACTAATGTACTTATTGCCATTGAGGATGTACCATTTCACTGAGACAACAGATTGCATGACCTCTACGCCTAGAAAATCTTTGACTTTTCTCTTGACATAATCAAAATTTTTGACAGCTGAGACAGGCCCCGATTCTCTTTCACTAGCAAAAATTGGATGCTCAATGCCTATTTCATTTTGACAACATTCAAGGAACTGGTTATGGTTTGCAAGCGATTTACAGACATTTTTGAAATTTAACTTAGAAGCCCACTGCTTAAAATAACTGTGCTTAGCTTCAAATCGCATACACATACTTCTTATTAATGGACCAAGAGATATGATTTGGCTTGGTAGATGTAACATGTAATGTTGCTTGGGTATTACATTGGCTTCAGAGAAAAGTTCTTTGAAATGATGCAGATGTTGCTCAATCATGCGTCTGAGCCGTAATACGGTTTCTAAAGAAATAACAGGAGCAAGGACAATTTGAACAATCTCAATTAACTTGAGAATAAATTTGACATACTCGTTGTCCATACCGTTCAAAAGAAAAGGTAGGATTTTTAAAAGTATCAACATTTGTCCACATGACTGCTTTAATTTATTGTCATTAGCAGCTAAAGTACTGACACTAATAGGACATGGCTTATCTCTTATGTCTAGAGGTGAGTAAGGAAAATTTAGAATAGCTGAGTTAATCTCATCTAATTCTATCTGTCCTGACAGAATCAGGTTTTTTAATACAAGCTTTATTTCCATTGGTGCAACACCTTCAAAAATTACATGCATTATATCCTGTGGTGTTTGTTTGATCAGATCAAATGCTGGAACATCAACTAGTCTGCTTCTTCTGTTAATCCCATAAGTGGTTTTGAGGGATGCTTTCAATGTTTCTGTGCTTGCCTTATCTATTTCAACACACTGCCTAATGTGCTTTTCCAAAGTTCTTTCAGCAAACCTATTCTCCTCAAAAATACTTTGCATATCCTCAAAGGAGCATTCACAATGTCTACATTTGCTATAAGCAAAACCAACACCTTGTTTAAATCCAGCAATATCATGTTGGGCAAGTGTGTCTCCACATATGGCGATCACAGCACCAAACAACTCAATTTCACCATTTGGGGTGTCAATCCTAACACCATTGTACAGAAGTGTCAGATCTTTTTGGATTCTTTTTAGTATAACATCAACACCCCACTGAGAAATATTGTTTGCCTTGGCAATAGCCAGGAGTCTTATTGCAGCCAACTTCGACCTAAATTTTGGATCTATATTCCCTAAACTATAATAAAACATCAGTAATTTATTTGCAGAGGCATGGGCGCCTAAAGGGTTACATATTTCAATTTCATCGGTGTACAATAGTATTTGCAATGCATTTGGCCTTTGAGAATATAATGGATGGGATGTAAAAAGGGCTCCATCAGTAAAATCATACAAGAATCCCTCACTTCTTTGTGGTACAGTGGTTAACATGGTGAAGATTCTGGGATTGGTCAGTAACTGCTTAAGACTTTGAATGAGTGGTACATAGTAAAAACTTTTGCCTCTTAAGGCCATGACCCTTGAAAGACCACGCTTTACCCAACAAATCTTCTGGGACACCACAACTTCCTCTGGGTTGACTGGATTGAATAGTTCCCGGATGGTTTTATTCTGTCCATATGCTGTGGTTGAGAAAGGATCCATGAACGCATCAAACGTAGCCAAAGCCTCCCCTTGGAGCTGAGCAGTTGTGTCTGGATTCTCTTCAAACACCCTTCTGATTCTCTCCCTTAGTGTGTCAATGAGAGCAGCTTGGTACTGTTGCACCCCTGAGATGACACTGTTGACAGTTCTCTGGGAAAATATTTAAAATGTAAATAATTTTGGCACCCATATAATTCACAGGCCCATATTTTACATTAGAATAATTTAAATTAATAGTACCATTAAAGCATTTGCCCATGAAGATAAATTTACCTGTGATAACTGGCACTGTTCCCGGACACTGATGGCGAATGCCGCTGCGGATCTAGCTATATCAGGTCTGGTTCTGGAGGTCACAGCAACAGCGTCTTCCTTTATAAAATGAGTTGTAATTTTTTAAGAGCGAGTAGATGGACACAGTCAAAGTTGCAATTGATTTGAAAGGAAATGGACATTTTTGAGGAGATGCCCGAGAGGGGAAAGACTTCATTTTAATCCCGTATTCGCTTCACTGGTCTGGAACCTGAGCAGCTCTATCGTCTAAGGTAAGAGGAATTAAATGTTTTTTTTAATGTTTAATCTTAGCATTCAATGGAGATAATACCTATGAAAGAGAAAGTGTGCATAGGCTACTCAAATCATGCATGATTAACGCGCACACTCGCAGTGTGGATTCAATGAGGCCCATATTTAAATATATCGTTATATGTAGGACAAAAATATTAAATTACATAACAAGTCAGCATCACACAGAGAGCAACCTAATTGGCACGATAAGATTGAAAATAAATTGAATTGTGGAAACTTACGGACTCAAGGCGGCCGTCAGCTTCAGGCTGTGGTGACGGTTCAGGTAAAGAGGCATCAGGTGGGACAGCCGTAGTGCTGGCCGCTGCAGGAGTGCTACAGCTGGCAAACACCGAAACACCAAATGTTTCCTGTCCCAAAGACCGAGAAGAAGGCGTCGTACTCCATCCGCTTGGTGGGCATCCAGTCCTCAAATACTGAAGGTGCGTCCGTTTAATGTGGCGAAAGAAAGAGTTAAAAACTCTAAAGTCCTGTTCACATCCATCAATACCACAGTAAACCCAAAAATCCGGGCTGCGACTGTGACTTTTATTAATGTGGCTAAGGAGTACTTTAAGACTTAAAGCAACAAAGACGAAACATATCATACACCTCCACGCCGCCATGATGCACCGTTGTTGTCGCGGGCTAATGATCCAGAGGTGGATGGGGAGGGGGGCACTCATAAAATATATTGTTATTATTTTAACAATACATTCCTCTAATTATAAATGCGACTTAATTAATTTTACGATGGTAAGTTTTTTAAAAATAATATTTTGCTAACATGTTCATGTTTACGTCCGATCATTTCTGCGCATCCTCAGTTCATGTCCTCCAACGGTCCCACCTCAATGACGTCAGTGTTCGCGGTTCACCGCTTGAGTAACTGAAAGATTTGGGTGCGTTACATTTGACGAAGAAGTGCAAGAAGAGCGGCTCAATGTCAGTAAACTTTATTGAATTAGTAAATATTACTATGTCGGTATATGCTTAGCAAGCTAGCTAATTGTTAGCTAATGTGCACTTTTACACGCTAGCCGTTAGCTAACGAACTCTGTTTGCCTATGGGTTTTCCCGGGTAGTTCTACGGTACCGCCTGTTAATGCTTCAGGGAGCTGATGAATCTAAGATGGATACTTTTGACGATGCCACTCTATCGGTGTTGGAGGGTAAGTCATGAATACAATTTATATCTGATGCATTGATGCTATTTATGGAGTGTACTTTATTAATAACTGAATACTTTTATTTGAAATCCAACATTTTTCTGCTTTCTGGGTTTTTTCTCAACCGTAATTTGCTTAACGAATTTATAATATTCTTAGGATGAAACATTTTAAGTAAGAGTCAGAATTCTAAAGCAAAATATATGGTTGTAAAATAGAAATCCCACATTTTAAAAACACGCGGTCTGCAGTGTCCCGCAGGCGGGAACGTTACCCTTCCCCCCCAACATTGTAAATCATCCGCCATTCATCAGATTGTTATGTAGCATAGTCATTATACCTCATTTGAAAGCTTGGACTCTTATGAATCAATACATGACAATGTAAAATATGTGTTTATACAATGTCAAGTCAATCGATATCTTTTATTAACCAAATTAACCAAAAATGCCCTCCGCCCTTGGTGCTTCACTACCTTCTAGCTGCAGTGTACAGCCTTACTAAATAAATTGATTGGTTCTGTAGCTTGCTACTGCTTTATCTAAAGATAGATATTTGTCATATATCTCACAGCTGCCAGTGTTGATGAGGAGGCTTTGAAAGGCCTTAGCCGGGATGACCTGAGGGATCTTTTTCCTGGCCCAGAGAATTTCCTCAAAAGAAAGAAACTTTGGAATTTCATCAGTGAAAATGTAAACACAAATTGGAATCAGTAAAAACTAGTAAAGTATACATTTTAATGGTTCTAATGCATTTTGTTTTTATTCCACACAATTCTAATAGTGTGAAAATACCACGGACCAAGATGCCAACAATTGTGCCATGCCACCATGCCAGCCTCAAACCTCAACCCCCATATCTGCTGAGAAAAAAATGAAAATGCCAGACCCTCCAGAGTATGTGGTGTACACAGATTCAGAGTTAGACATGGTGCGTAGTCAATACTTTGCACTGCTCTGCAATGGAAAGGAAAAAAATTACAAACTGTCCAAGGAGCTATGTTGCAGACTTGTAAGGAACACAATAACCAGTATGGTTGCTATCCTGCGTGCTAGTCCCATGGGGAAAGAAGTCAGTTACCCGTCAAAATTGGAAATAAGAGCCATGTCACAGAAGATTATAGACTATTACCCAATGTTACGGGATGATGATCCAAACATGCCTTATGTAAGTATTATTTTTTTATCTAAACCAAAACTTTGGGCAGGTCAGCAACAAGACAAACAACGTATCTAACATTCTTTTACCACAGCTGACTATCTACACCAAAATGTACAAGCGACTCCAAAATATGAGATCCCCACGGAAGAGGCAAGGCTCTGTACCACAAAGAGGAGTGGCAAAGACAGCTCTCTTCAGTGCAGACAACCAAGACATGGAGACGGATTGGACAGACACAAGCAACTCAAGTGATAATACCTTACTTCTTGAGAGCAATGATGACCTTACCGAGGACAACTCCAGTGAAGGTGTGCAAATTGTTTGCAAAAAATGAAGGGGTGCTGTTAGACTACTGTTTTTTTGTCTAAAAATTGTCTAATCATGTAATGAAACTATAGAGTTTATGGTTAGGCATGCACTGTGTTTATCTGCCGGTTTTGCTTGTTGTCATGCTTTTATTTGTGTTTTATTTCTTTCATTATTTCCCCAAAAAGCATTCCCAGCACATCGACCCCCCTCTGTGCCAAGGAAGCCAAAGACCAAAACCTTCCTGCTGCCATCCGCATCAGCCTCAGGCTCCTCACTCAGGACTGTGATCGCTTCACCAACCACGCCTGCAAAGGATGATGTTGGTAAGCCCACCTCAGCACACCTCTCAGCCTGTTATCCATGATAATGACTTTCAGAGTGGCAAATCAGAGTCTAAACGGTTGGAGATTAAATTCAAATTTCCTTAGTTTGTGGATGTTAATGGAAACTCTTTTTCCAGACAACTCCCATTGTTCATATAAACAACATAAAATTATTGTATTTTTGTATTACTAATTATTGTATTATTGTATCAATTAAGTTAATTGATTTGAGTGTTACAAGGGAAGTAGACCGACCTGCATAATGCAATAAAGTTGTGTTTACGTTGAAATGTCTGCTCTGTTTTTTGCCATTTCAGTCGGCCAGGACAGTCTGAAAATGCAGGCTAGGCACTACAAAACCTTGAGCAACATGTACAATAAGCCAAATGCAAAACCCAATCAAAGTGATGTTGCTCAAGTTTTAGACCTTGAGTTTAAGGCCAGACGGGCTTTCATTGATGCAGATGTTACAAGGGAAGAAGACCGACCTGCAAAAATCTTTGAGGCATATCCATGCTTTAGAGATGTTCGAAATGTATGTTTCTTTTCCACTACTTGCACTTGAATTACTGTCTATCCATCTGTGTTCTAAATGTCCAATGGTTGAATAACTGTGCACAATGCTGTCTTAGGCAATGGATGAGCTGCGGCGCATAGTAGGTGGCACCAACAGCAGATACATCGAGGAAGTGAAAGGAAGATGGGCAGACTTTTGTGCCAAGGTGCAGTTCTATGGTGTGTGGAAGAAAGCCCTGAAACCCCCCTTTCCATTGGATGTCCGTGGAGGTAAGTTGCGGTTCCATATGCAAATGTATTTTGATTTATACCATATTCAGACCATTCAGACCAATCTTTCTATTCTTTAGTGGAGTTCACGCTTGCCCTCTTCAATGCACTCCCATCCCTTTTCCCCTCACCAACTTCACCACCAAAGAAGCTTGGAAATAGCTGTGAGGCACTTCTTCATGTCCTGAAGGTAAAAACATTTTTGTGTGTTGATTCCTTACTGTCCTCTTATTTTCTCACATTTGTTGTGCATGTTCACATAACAATACACCCTAAGTTCACAATCACAGATACTTTTTGCAAAAAAGTGTTTCTAGTGTCCCTCAAATGGTGTTCACAGAAAGGAATACCAAGAAATGTTTGATTAAACAAAAAACCTTTGATTAATTCATCCATTAATTCATCCCAGAAACATAAAAATGCACCTTGCATCAGCTTGTATCCATTGTTAATCCATCCTAAATTCTTACACCTTGATCTGTCAAACAAATGTTGCCCATTTTGAAGTAATTCATGATTATTTCTTCCAGTGTAATAATAAATCAATATTTTTCATCAGTGTTTGTATATAATAATGACTATTTCAAGAGTGTCATTAGTTGCAACTTGGTCATTTATCTAAAAATTAAATTTTTATGTTGAACATGCACTTGACTTTCAATACATTTTTATCTCTTCTCACTTTACACATTGTTCTTTTTATTCTGTTCCAGTCAGGCGAAGACCCTGCCCTGTACCTGGAAAAGCATCCTCTCTCCTCCCCAGTTCTGCTTTCTGATGGCTCAACCACCATTGTGGCTGTGGGTAATGTACCTGTGACCACCCTCCCTCAGGAAGATTTCTCAGACGGGATGTTGGTGTTAATGGCATATTACTACACTTTGCACTTAAGATATCCAAAATGTGTTGCAACGCTCCTGTCAGTTATTCAAACAGAGGTAATTGGTGACACAATCCACGATCAAGATGCCACTAGTGCTTACAGGAAAGCAATGGCTGATTGGAAGTCTTTCATTGAGAAGTAGCTGAGTATTTTGTCATGCCAGTTCTTATTGTTAGCTGTGAGTTGTTATTGTTAGCTGTGCCTAATAATAGTTTTGTGTTGCACAAGCTTATACAGTCACTGAGTTATTACCTCATTTAGGCCTGTATTTAAAATGATAGTTAAGGAAAAATCCATAACTGAGGGCTGAGAAGTGTTTTTGTTTTTTGCCCTTTTGCTTTTAATTTCTTTTATTTTTATGGAAAAGTATTCAAATGTCTATAGCAAACTTGACTTGCTGATGTTAAATAAATGTTGTCTTAAGCCATGTTATTTCTGCACCATTATTCTAAAAAAGGACAGGCTTTAGATTTTAAGATGCTCAAAGTAAGAAAACAAAATGGGTAATTGCTTATATTTAGTATATTTCACTTATTTTGAGGCTGTAAAAGTTTAAATTTAAGTAATCTAGTCTTAAAAACAGCATTTTATGCTTATATTTAGTATATTTCACTTATTCTGAGGCTGTAAAAAGTTTATTTTAAGTTATCTAGACTTAAAACCAGCATTCTATGCTTTTATTTAGTATAATTCACTTATTTTAAGGCTGTAAAAAGTTTAAATTTAAGTAATCTCATTTTACAACCAGCATTTTATGCTTATATTTAGTATAATTCACTTATTTTGAGGCTGTAAAAGTTTAAATTTAAGTAATCTAGTCTTAAAAACAGCATTTTATGCTTATATTTAGTATATTTCACTTATTCTGAGGCTGTAAAAAGTTTATTTTAAGTTATCTAGACTTAAAACCAGCATTCTATGCTTTTATTTAGTATAATTCACTTATTTTAAGGCTGTAAAAAGTTTAAATTTAAGTAATCTCATTTTACAACCAGCATTTTATGCTTATATTTAGTATAATTCACTTATTTTGAGGCTTTAAAAAGTTTAAATTTAAGTAATCTGATCTTAAACCCAGCATTTTCATCTTATGTTAAGCCTTCCAAATACCTCTTTAGACAAGCTTATTTCTAGATTTAATTATCTTAATTCAAGAAATCTTGTCAAGTGAAATTATCTAGCTGCATGGACAGATAATTTCACTTGTTTTGAGTACATTTTACCTCAAATTTAGTTTTTTTATCTTGTTTTGAGACACCCTTTTTTTGCAGTGTAGTACATGAGTGTTCCTTTAACTTATGCTGTCTGGCTGCTTAACTGGTTAACTCTTAAATTCTGTATTTAGGCAGTGAGAGGACAGGCAATGATGCAGAGAGCACAGGAAGAGAAACACCAGGTCCAATAGAGAGAGGAGAACCACAGAGGAACACGTGTTCTGGGGTTCATGGCTCCTCTGTGCAAGGCAGGACCTGACGTGGAGGACAAGGAGGCCCTCTCGGCACTACTGTGAAAAGGAGACTCCATATGTAGATAGTTCTTAATCTGCAATTGTGTTGTTCTGTTGACATACTTTTCTTCACTGTTTTCATAAATTTAATGAACTTGTTGTCATTCATTGTCATTGATTGTATATGACTTTTACTGCTAACATAATGCAATATAGCCAGGACAGCCTTACAGAGTCGCGACGCGTTGCGTTGCTTCGCATCGCGGTCTGTATGATCACAAAATTCAGAGTTTACCCACCTCTAATTTTACCACTACAGCACTGTATACACGTATTCATTTTGTATGAATTCAATATTCTTAATAACACTAATCGTACATCCAGTATAACATTCTAATGTTATATCCACTTCTTCCTTCAGGTCTTCCTCCTCTGTGATTCCTCCACTTCACAGTGAAGACACTCAGGACTGCAGAGAGCGCTGAACACATAAAAGAAGCTCAACATCATGCAGCGTATTCAGTTGCACTGGACCTATTGTCAGGGGTGCGGGTGGAAGGCAGTACTCAAATGCAGACTTGCAGGAAACAAAAGGCTTTAATAGTTACAAGATCCAAAATCCAAAAGGCCAAGGGGCAAAAACACACAGGCATGAACCTACGGGGATCCAAGACAAAAGACAAGAACATGCGTGGCGAAAGACAATGACGCGACAAGAGACACACGGCTTAAATACACAAGGGAGGTGCAGGTGATTGGACACAGGTGGAAACTATTAGACGATCACAGGGGATGACGGGACAAGACAGGAAGTGAAGTTACCCGGGGACACAAGTGGCAGAAAACTACAAAATATAACATGAAGTGAACCACACCGTGACACCTATATGTTGATCTGCTCTGCAGCAGAGTTCAAGGTATTTCATTACTGTGAAGTATAAACCTTTTTAGAAAGTTTAGTTTGTCTTTAGTTTGTTTTATTTTTGTCAGGATCAGGTGTGTGACTGCATGAAGAGTCATCAGTCAGTCATCACTGTCCCAGTGACAGCCCCACCTTTATGCAGCTTCAAGCTCATCCCTAAACCAGCTGTAACGGTAACAATTGGGATTAGATCTTTTAAAA
Source organism: Gasterosteus aculeatus (assembly GCF_964276395.1). Lineage (NCBI taxonomy): Eukaryota > Metazoa > Chordata > Actinopteri > Perciformes > Gasterosteidae > Gasterosteus > Gasterosteus aculeatus. The sequence goes on along the minus strand of NC_135692.1, from coordinate 516,275 downwards.
AATATATCTCTGACCACAACAAAACAATCCCCTGGTAGTCTTCCTACTTGCATGTGCTGTTTACATTTTTAACTACATGAATACATTTTCTCCTGTTTCTGTCTTTAAGGCCTCTCCTCCTCCATGTAGCTATAGTAACACTATCCTGACGTGATGACTGGAGCAGTGGATCTACAGCCACTGCACAGGTCAAAGGTCATAATGTTACTGGTCTTTTAAGCATACACTATTAACTCTAACCCTAACCCTTTGATAAAATACCGGGACAGTGGGAAGCTGTACTGCACTCCTCTAACGTCTGTTTTGACCTCCACCTGCATCTCAGCCCTGCATCGAGCTGCGCTACATATATTGCATCCTCTTCCTTCAACTCTTTCATTCTGAAACGGACCACATTATCTTATCGATATCTGGGCCTCTTATGACCACGAAATCATGTTGTTGTCAAAGTCAAACTACGTCATTTACTTCATTCCAATTTGAGGTTAAAAAAGTGACTGCCTTAACCAACCAGACCGTTAGCTAACGTCATATCAAGCTGACATGCTAGCTTTAGATTAAAAAATCACGGTGGGAAGATTTGATGGGGATAACGTGACAAAAATATTACGACGTATAACTTGGATGGCGAGTGTGAGATGCATGTACTGGTAAAATATATTATAACATTGTTTTGTGCTAAAGCCGTGTCTCAAGTGTCCTGTATTTGACCCTGATGTGCAAAGAGCAGCATGATACAAAATGTTGCTTTGCAGCTGTGTCTTCTAAATAAATGTTAACTTTTTGACTTTAATTGATCAACGTGCTGCGATTCTTCTCATCAACCAACTCGGGGGATCGGAGATCCTGACACGAGTTACCTTCGTTAGTTAAACAGCATATTACATCGTTCCTAGCGAACAATTTACCTCAAAACTAGTGTTCATTGCTGATCCAGTAGTCCCGACGGTAACTTCAATTTGGAGCGAAGGGATGAAAAGTTGGAGGGAAACGTAGACTCTGTAGACAACGCTGATTGGCCAAGACTCGACACAAAGATGTTTTATTTGCGAAGACGACATCAACTTTTCTCGGTGTCTCACTCCGATCTCAGAAACGCTGCCCGGCCAGATGAAGGTCCACACCTCTGCCAGAAAGCCTTCAACTGAACCCAGAGTGACAGCAAATTGTAGGATGTCAGTAGAAGTCAACAGTAATTCCCCCACTAATTGCCTGAAGCCCCATAAAGAACAAGCCACATTCAGCAGTTATTGCCCTTCAATTATATCCAATTATGAATAAATGATAGTGCTGATATAATTTGGGGGGTCTTAGATTTTCTCCCCCGCTCTGTGATGGATTGGGAAATTGGAAAATGGACAAGGTAGGATTTGGATTGAGTGCAGCAGTTTGAGAACAAACATGAATGTATCCCCTTAACTAGTTAAAGTGGAGCAAAGAGGTAGAGAGATTTAAATGTATTAATTACTCGCAACTTGTACTTTCTGAAGACTATGCTTCTCCCATAAACAGGAAGAGTAACCGGGTGTTAAACTTCAGTCTAGTGCGGTGAAAAGGACTGATGGCAGAATGTCTACATGTGTGTTTGTGTGCGAACGGCAACTCTTAATAACTACACCACAACTGACACATCTTCTCTGCTTCTGAGGAGACCGATTTTAGTGGGGATTTATTTTGTGGAATAAATTGGCCAATATAATTAAAAACCTTTTATCTCTTTTTTTCCCCTCAACAAAACAATTTTGTTCTAACCCAGAGAAGCAATCCAAAATTAATTTACCGCACCAGTGAGTAGTATTAATGCTTTGCCAGTCCCTTTCCCCTCAGCCACCCCTCCACATCCTCATCTCTTACATGGGTTATGTGATATGAGACGATAGGCTGTGTGTTGTAACATGGGATGTTCCCCGTGTAATCATCAGGAGTAGAACAATACACAGAGGACGGTGTGTGTTAGCACTAATAGACTGTCTTCAGGGGACGAACATACATATGGAATGTTTTTTTGTTTGTTGCACAACCAAAGCTGTGTTAACTCTGCCAGCTCATATAGTGCAGGTTAGATAAAGTACATCACTGGAAAAAGAATTGATGGAAATTGTGAGATGCATGTAGTGGTAAAAACATTCTGTAAACAATTGTCTTGTGCTAAAAGCCAGGTCTCAGCGGTTGACCCAGAGATGTAGAGATAGACAGAATTACATTGTTCATTCTGTACACATGGCATCCATTGTAGTCTGTCCATCCCGGGAGTGGGATCCCTCCTCTGACGTTCTCCCTAAGGTTTCTTCCCTTTTTTCCCTCTTGGAAGGGGTTTTTCATTTTTTGGGGAGTTTTTCCTGTGCCGATGGTGGGTTTCGGGACAGAGGATGTTGTATGTGTACAGACTGTAAAGCCCTCTGAGGCAAATTTGTAATTTGCGATTTTGGGCCATACTGAATAAAATGAATTGAATTGAAATCCTCTGATCGAAGGTCTGTGAGAGCAAGTTAACCCTCTTCCCCAAACACAGCTGCAAAACCTAAATCTTTCTATTCAATTCAATTGGGGGAGCGCTGGATCGTGACACTTTATTTAATCTAGCAACATATTGTATTGGAGGCTCAATAACTGATGTCACACAAAGATGCCCAATTACAAACTACTCATATTAGCAGTACAGTGAAATACAGAGCGAAGCCCCCATCTGCATACATCTTTCTCCCATCAACATTTTTTTCCTGTAGTAATTGCATGAAATTTTACACGTAGATTCGTTGACATGAATGATCACTTACGTTTTCCAGGTCCAAAAAAAAACAAGAAAAAAGAAACCGCGTCAAATCAAGTGTCCAGGTCAGCGCAAAATTAGCTTTTGCTGCCCGGGTCAGGACACCGTTACGTTAGTTTGTATAACCTAGCTTAGCTGACCTACCTTGTGGTTTGGTAAGATGATCCAAGCTGACACCCTGCATTATCGACAGTCCCTCCGGAGTGGCCCATGGTGTGAGGCGCCAGGCGGGTGTGGGGATTCCCGGCTGAGTGCTGCTGCATTGGAGTTTACCCCGGTGGACAAAAGGGTCGCCTCCCTACGCCTTCGGGTGGTGGGGGGGAAAACTCTGACTGTTGTCTGTGCATATGCACCAAACAGCAGCTCAGAGTATTCAGCCTTTTTGGAGACCCTGAATGGAGTCCTGCATGTGGCTCCAGTAGGGGACTCCATAGTCCTACTGGGAGACTTCAATGCGCACGTGGGTGACTATGGAGATAACTGGAGATGCGTGATTGGGAGTAATGGCCTCACTGATCTGAACCCGAGCGGGTGTTTTTTGGACTTCCGTGCCAGTCAAGGATTGTCCATAACAAACACCATGTTCGAGCATAAGGATGTTCATAAGTGTACGTGGTACCAGAGCACCCTAGGCCAAAGATCAATGACCCATTTTGTAATCGCATCGTCTGATCTGAGGCCGCATGTTCTGGACACTCGGGTTAAGAAAGGGGCAGAGCTGTCAACTGATCACCATCTGGTTGTGAGCTGGGTGAGAGGATGGGGGAAGACTCGGGACAGACCCGGTAAACCCAAGCGTGTAGTGAGGGTGAACTGGGAACGTCTCGAGGAGGCCCCGGTCCAAAAGATTTCCAACTCACACCTCCGGCGGAGCTTCTCTCACATTCCTGTGGAGATAGGGGACATTGAACCAGAGTGGTGTATGTTCAAAACCTCCATTACTGAAGCCGCGGCAGTGAGTTGTGGCCTCAAGGTCTTAGGTGCATCAAGGGGCGGTAACCCTCGAACCCCATGGTGGACACCGGTGGTCAGGGAAGCCGTCCGACTGAAGAAGGAGGCAGTTGCAGTGTACCGACAGGCTCGAAGGGCAGCAGCCTCTGCCGTGATGGAGGCAAAGCAGCGAGTATGGGAGGAGTTCGGGGTAACTATGGCGAAGGACTTTCGGTCGGCACCAAAGTGCTTCTGGAAGACCATCCGGCACCTCAGGAGGGGGAAACTGGGAACCATCCAAGCTGTGTACAGTAAGGATGGGACCCTGCTGACCGTGACTGAGGAGGTTATCGGGCGGTAGAAGGAACACTTTGAGGAACACCTGAACCCAACTACTACGCCCTCTTTGGTAGAGGCGGAGCTGGAGGCGGAGAAGGGATCATCGTCAATTGGCCTGGTGGAGGTCACTGAGGTAGTCAAACTCCGCAGTGGCAAAGCCCCGGGGATTGATGAGATCCGTCCAGAGATGCTAAAAGCAATGGGTGTTGGGGGGTTGTCTTGGATGACACGCCTCTTCAACATTGCGTGGAAGTCTGGGACAGTGCCAAAAGAGTGGCGGACCGGGGTGGTGGTACCCCTCTTCAAAAAGGGGGACCAGAGAGTGTATGCCAATTACAGGGGTATCACACTACTCAGCCTCCCGGGTAAAGTCTACTCTAAGGTGCTGGAAAGGAGGGTTCGGCCGATAGTCGAACCAAGGATTGAAGAGGAACAATGCGGCTTTTGTCCTGGTCGTGGAACAACGGACCAGCTCTTCACTCTTTCCAGGATCATAGAGGGGGCTTGGGAGTATGCTCATGGCGTTTCCGGTGGGGGTTGGCCTTCGCCAGGGCTGCGCCTTGTCACCAATCTTGTTTGTGGTTTTCATGGACAGGATATCGAGGCGTAGTCGGGGGGAGGAGGTTCTACATTTCGGGGGGCTGCGGATCTCATCGCTGCTTTTTGCAGATGATGTGGTCCTGATGGCATCTTCCGTCTGTGACCTCCAACTTTCACTGGAGCGTTTCGCCGAGTGTGAAGCGGTCGGGATGAGGATTAGCACCTCTAAATCTGACTCCATGGTTCTCAGCAGGAAACCGATGGATTGCCTACTCCGGGTAGGGAATGTGTCCTTACCCCAAGTGAAGGAGTTCAAGTAGCTTGGGGTCTTGTTCACAAGTGAGGGGAAGATGGAGTGTGAGTTTGGCCGGAGAATCGGAGCAGCGGGGGCGGTATTGCACTCGCTTTACCGCACCGTTGTGACGAAAAGAGAGCTGAGCCGGAAGACAAAGCTCTCGATCTACCGGTCAATCTTCGTTCCTACTTTCGGATGGGTCATGACCGAAAGAACTAGGTCACGGGTACAAGCGGACGAAATGGGTTTCCTCAGGAGAGTGGCTGGCGTCTCCCTTAGGGATAGGGTGAAAAGCTCAGCCAATCGCGAGGAGCTCGGAGTAGAGCCGCTGCTCCTTTGCGTCGAAAGGAGCCAGTTGAGGTGGTTTGGGCATCTGGTGAGGATGCCCCCTGGGCGCCTCCCTAAGGAGGTGTTCCAGGCACGGCCAGCTGGGAAGAGGCCCCGGGGAAGACCTAGGACTAGGTGGAGAGATTATATCTCTGCACTGGCCTGGCAACGCCTTGGGATCCCCCAGTCAGAGCTGGTAGATGTGGCCCGGGAAAGGGAAATTTGGGGTCCACTGCTGGAGCTGTTGCCCCCGCGACCCGACCCCCGATGAGCGGTTGAAAATGGATGGATGGACAAATTAATTATTGTATATCTCTAAGATAGTTCATGTGTGGTCAGCTGCTTGCATATGCTTGTAACTGTTTCTATTCATTTAATTGCACTTCAAATGCAAGTGCGTTCTCGCCGTCTTAGGTATTGAGAAAGGTCCTGTGTCTCCGTATTCATGTGCACCACAGTGTGCACAGTCACACCTGTCAGCAAGTTTGTTCTAACCTCTTTCCTTCCTGTTGGCTAAGAGCACCCTGTCACAAATATCTATTTAGGACCCCTTTACTATCCTAATGTACAACTGTGCATGACAATTCTGCTCTTTTGTAGCACGGGCCTGAGCAATGACCATTGCTTCTTTCAGATCATTTGTGACATTTGTGACACATACTTGGGTTCATCATAGCAGAATCATAAAGGACGGTACAAAAAAGGACTTCAATGGTAGGCGGGGGACCCCGACCAAACATGAGGTAAAAGGTGCCATAACCTGTCTCATGAACTGTGCAGTTGTACGTGAACGTCATTGTCTGCAAGCAGCAGGGCCAGTCACTGTTCTACTCGATGGGCAGTGCGCACATCAACCCGCACGGGGTCCGGCTAAGTTGTTCCACACTTCCATTTCCCATCAGGCGGTAGGGGGTTGTGTGCAATTTCCTGACACCAGAAGCCCAGAGAAGCTGGGAAGCTAGAGAAGAACTTATTAGCAGACTCACAGTAAGCACCCTGGTCACTGGATCCTTTCCGGGAATCCAAAGGCACAGAAGTACCGGTCCCAGAGAACTCTTCCCTCCTGTTCACCCTTCTGAACTTGAGAGTGAACCGCACCTATGCCATGCATGAATAGACGGGTAAAATCGGGGGTGAGCTAATAGTGATAACGTCACTTGATAGGCGTGGTATATGACGGAAAGTAGATTGACGTCATTCGATCGCGCGAAAACTGAATGCTAACTGCAAACAACAATGGAGGACATACAGCCCGATCCTGTTCTCGCGTCTCGATATGTGGCTGTTTGTCACAAGACGACATTGTTGCGACGGCATCGCAGTTTAAAAATGGCACCTCGTGTGTTGTCTTTCCCCTTGCGGCACGCGCAAATGACGACACTCTTTCAACCAATCAACGCTCTACAGTGAGTCTAGCTCCACCCTTTAGTACCAAACAACTGTGCCAGGTACCCCAACGGAAGGGTACCCAAAGAGTGGTACGGTACGGTTCGGATTTTTGGTACCATTCACCTGACCCGTACCGTACCGCTCGGTGGAAACGCGCCCTAAGACAACACTATTGACGAGCGTAGCTTTCAGGCTCCCAAAGGCCTGTCCCTGCTACGGAGTCCAATTCGTTCCAGATAGTTCTGTTATGATAGTTATGCTGTTTACCTCTCTTTAACAGATCAACGACTTGACCATGGCAGAGTAACCAGGCACGAAGTGCTGATAATAATTTACTATCCCCAAGAAGGATCCGCTTCTAAGACGGAGTCACACTATCACACTCCAGGAGGTCAGTGCGTGTCACGTTGGTGATGTTGTCAACCTTACTGGAGTTTGTTAACACTCTTCTCATCGATAATGTGACCAAGAAACAACATACATCTTCTTGCAAGGGTTTTTTCATTGTTTGGGGAGTTTTTCCTGTGCCGATGGTGGGTTTCGGGGCAGAGGATGTTGTGTGGATGTGTACAGACTGTAAAGCCCTCTGAGGCAAATTTGTAATTTGCGATTCTGGGCTATACAAAATAAAATGACTTGACTTGACATACAGACCTCCTGAGGAAGAGGCACTTTTTGGGGGGCTAACTTTAATTTATGGCCACGGAGCCTCTCAAACACCATCTTCAGGTGCTGGAAGGGAGTCTTCTCATCTGAAGCAAACACCCAACAAGTCATCCAAATAACAAGCAGACTCAAATAGTTTTGGTCTCCAGAAATGCTGGTCATCATGTGCACAAAGCTACCAGGACTGCTGCAGAAGCCCTGTGGCAGGCAGTTATACTGTTCGGCCACTGGCAACCACAGGAGCAGGACTCACAAGCAGACTCAGGCAAGACGTAGTCAAGTAGAGAATATATAGCTTTACTTAAGAAGGTTTCGGTACACGGATAATCAGTCACACATGATTCTGAAACTGTGTAATCAATAAAGTAATGACAATATTGTAAAACCACTGTAAATCTGCAACTGTAATAGAATAATACCAATGCAGTTATGATTGTATTTGATGTAATGTAATCAACTGGAATGCATGCATGTAATACTTGAACAACTGATATTGACTAAGGATCATTTGAAATCCGAGTTACATTAAACTCACCAGAAGACCACTCCCAGAGGTGTGGACACTAACTTTCACACCTTTAAGCATTGTTATAAATACCTGTAGGAACCATTGTTCTGGAGTTCGCTGGTGGAGATGACAGACGGGCACTAGGGATGGTCAAAGGACTGACCAGGGGCCTGTTGGTTGCTGAGACCAGCGGCTCCTCAGCTGAGATGTTCTTTTTACCACAACACCATCTCTTTTATTAAATGCATTTGATTTTAACCTTTTGATCTGCGATGACCTCTGTCCGTCCAGCGTTTCTTTATTTTTTAATACAACAGTCTTCAGAAAGTACCTTGTGACATCTTAACAGTGTTGGGCCCTCCACCTTGCTAATAAACCTCACCAAGTTTTTCTTCACTGACGACAAAGGAAAAACCCCAACATATAGGGGTCCCCCGTGGCCTGATGCCAGGGGCTGATAATAGGAGCCCTGTGGGGGTCCAGACTCCCTTGGCCATAAAAGAGGATGTCCAAAAGAACACCGAGAGCTCCCATTGGCCAAGGACAGTGACATTTATTTATGGACCTTAACTTTATAAAAAGAGATTGCGCCAAAGAATCGATCTCTTTCGCCTCACTTCCCGTTAGTGCTAGATCGAGACACCACAACGTTGTTTTGTTTCTTTCCCTCCAATTCCCAAGTTTCAGTCTTAATCTCGCTGGACGAACTCAAGACTCTCGCCCCGCTCCATCCTCGTTTTCTTTTTCGCCTTTTTGATTTTACTCCCACTTCACCCCGGAGGACCGGAGAGACAGCAGCTCTCTGACCCCCCGCGCCGCCGCTGTTCCGAACGAGAAGTTCCAAATCGCCTTAGCCCACTAAGTTTCCCTACGCCGAGCCCATCAAACAGTAAGAGACTTACTGGGCAGATTAATTTAGCGTGTTTATATAAACTTGATGTTTATTTGATTTGTTCAGTAATAACGTGGTACGATAGAGTCCGGATCAACGAATCTGCTACCTTTGATTTATGTTTAAGGGAGTGAAAGCGCCAACTGTATTACGCTGTTGAATGATATCTCATGGTCAAAATAGTTCCTTATTTCTTTTCGATCTTAGATCGCTTTTCCCGGGTCTCCGCCGCGAGATCCGTTTGCCTGTGGTTTTATTTCGTATCACGAGCCACATCGTTTGTTTCCGTAACTGCACACACATAAGTCCGACCATCCTGATTCACATTGCTGATCTAAGTTCCGCTGGTCCCCCCCTCCCCTTCTTCCAAGCCGTAGTCCCTAGCAACAGATAGCGTTGCCATAGCAGTGCAATTATCGTCTTCCTCTTCGTTTTACTACGCGGAACCCTTCCCTGCATTTCGCTCTCGCTCGCCCCTCGCGTCGAGTAGTCGTAATACACCGCCTAACATTCCCGTCTTCCTCGGTGGTTTGATTTAACGGTCTCACTTCCGCTGCTCTCGCTCGCCCCCTAGTGTGATAAGTACTCCGCTTGTTGTTGCGCGCAACCCCACCGCCGTTCCTTCCCTGCACCTCCCTCGTCTCTCCCTCTCACCCCCCTCTTTGTGCTCTCACACACACACACACACACCCACACACATACACAGACCCACACACACACACTCTGGTTTTGATTGTTTGTTTAGTGAGTAGGTTTAAAATAAGTGTTATGTGGATTGTTGATTGCAGTTATAGGTGATCTTGATCGGTGTTTCTGTAAGTTAATAAACCCTGTTATACTTTAAAGAACCATTTTCCTGTGTTGACACACATCGCCAGTGCTCGAACTTAAATCCTTCCAACATCTTCACTCTCAAGGATTGAATATCAATTATGAGACTTGATTTATAGTATTGGTTAGTAGTACCTGTTAGCTCAGGGTAGTGCCCCTATTCTGAGAAGTATCTTAGTGGTAATTAATAATTCTATTAATGTCCATAAGTTAGTTCCTCATTTGCTAATAACCTGACCCCCTAGCCGCTCCCAACAGTTGCAAACCCTGCAGCTGACTAACTTTTTAGCTACAGGGTGTCGCACCCACGTCGGCACTAGAGGACACCCACGTGACACCCTGTCATGACTCTTAGCGATGGCAAGACACCCGTTACATTCCCCCCTGCTGATCTCCACTCGCTCATCCAAACCCCCCAAAGAAACGAAATTCAACCAAAAACTCCAATGCCACAAAAACACCCCCAAACAGGAACATACCAGGTAAGTCATTCACAATATGAAAACAGAAAAAAATAATTAGATTATAATAATAAAAAGAAATGAAGATTTCTTGCAAATGTAAATGTACAGTACCATTTCAATTATTGATATCTAGTAGTCCAGCCATTGGCTATCCCTTAAGAATTAGAACGAGAAAGGTGGAGCAAGTTCTTTCAACACCCACAGGAAAACATGCCCGTATACATGCTAATACACAAGATATCAAAGAATACACACAGTGCAGTACAATACATCCCACCCAGAGTCACACACTACTGGTGGTCTTATACAGGGCTCTGCCGTACAGAAAAAAAATACATAAACACATCCCAACAGTTAAAAAGAGACATAGAACATGTCACATTCACAAGTACTCAAAAACATAACCACGAGAAAGCTTTCTGGTGCATTTGCTGGATAAGCCTCAAAACAGGTCTAACAGCCCTCCCACACCTAGTCCTCACCCCCAATGACCCCTCACTGCAAGCTGTGCTAAGTTGAGGACACCGCTCATCTGACCTGACAAGAGAACCGCTGTCAGCAGGCTGTGCGTCAATTAGGGCCTCAGAGGCAACAGCTTGAGAGTCAGTCAAGACAGTCGGACCTTCCCGTTCAACAGGTAGGTCAATCTCAGGGTCATCATTACCAGGAACATCCAACGAAGCAGTCAGCAGATTTCCGGTGGCGGCTGGAAGTCCAGAGACCCAGGACATCGTCCTGTCTTCAGGTGCACAGCTAGGCAGCGAAACAGAGCACATCCTATCCCTCAGCATGGAATCCTCCAAAGCCTCAGTGTTCAGATCACTGACTCACTTACCAGAATCATCCTCAGACTCTGTCGGGAGGGGCAGGAGGTTTACAGGCATGATGAGATTCCTGTGGACCACTGTCTCCTGGTTGTGGCACAATTCCTAATCCTGAAGGTGTGGCATCATAACTGTTAAACAAAATAAAACACATGAGTTAGTTGAATTTAGCATTGGCATTGACAAGGGGACTTTCTACAGCAGACTAACTTTTTAGCTACAGGGTGTCGCACCCACGTCCGCAGGGACTCACTAGAAGGAACCCACATGACACCCTGTCATAACTCTTAGCGATGGCAAGTGGAGTCAAACACCTGTTACACAAGCACAGGGAAAATTCAGTTCACTACTGGATAAGACTGAACAAAGCTGCCAACCTAGCACTTGATGGCCTGCGCAGACAGGGGAAGGGGACAGAAAACATGAACGGTGATTGGCCCTAATGTTTGTCAAACACTGCCTCGACCCAGAACTGTCTTGAACTTTGAAGTGCAAACCGCTTTATGAGCCTCGCGTAATATTTAGCTGAGGTTTGATGATCATCAAAGAGACCTGAGGGCTAGCGGCGGTGCTGCTGGTGCTACACAGATGAAGAACTACATCACCACAGTTTCCTCCAAGCAGCCCAGTCAACCATCATCGTTCGAGGCGGTGTCTGAGCATTGCCTTACTCGGGAAACTAGTTGCCTCGTGCTCAGAAGGGAGTAGTACGGGTCATACTAAAAACTCCCAAACAGATGATGTTTCTGATCCTGAGACTGTTCACATGTCTGCCAGAGAACATTCACTGAGTTGGTCACAGTGTCAGTCGGTTCAACACGCCTGTGGTAATGGGTGGGACATTCACAATCGGTGGCATGTTGGACAGAGGTTGAATGTCTGAGGTCCTCTATCAGAGTTAAATTGAACTGTCACATGTGGAGAACAGTCATGCTGGTTAGTGTCACTGGGTGACACGTGTGTTCTGGGTGTTGGTAGTTTGGAGGTCGCTGTTCATGTTGACAGCACCATCTGACAGCAGCTTTGCTACAATGCATTCACCAATTTGAGTACCTAACTGCCCTACCATAGCCGTGATGTGGTAGATGGCATGGGGACTGGGGACCCTCCCTCATAAACCCACTAACAGAGAACAATGTGGGCTCTGACCTAACCCTGTATCTGCACCACTATCAGGTCTACGCTTAGAATATCCCACATCCCTATTGTCAGCAATATGATTGAACACCCTAACCCTAAGCACTCCTACCCCTTGGCAGAATAGGAATAGCATAGACTAGACCAGGGGTATTCAACTAAAATGTTAAGAGGTCCAGTTAGAGACATTTTCTTGAAGCAAAGGTCCAGAAGATCATAATGTCTAACTATTTAGTCTGATATATATTTAAGTAGCCTGGTAGTTGTATAAACATCTGCATATAATCAATACCTTTCAAATCAAAGGAATTCGGTACGATTAAAACATTTTTTAACAATATTTATTATCATGTAACATAGAACTGGACTTATGTGTGACTGCAGATATGTATAATGCTCTCTCATGAACTAAATAAAAGTAGGGCTGCATTTTTAAAATAAAATAAATACAAAATGAAAATGGTGCATGTAATAATAAATAATAATCAAATAAAGTGCTTAACTTCAGAAAAATTTAATAAAGGGAGGAAAAGCTTAAATGTCCCCGTTTCTGTTTCAGTCTCAAACGATTTTACAGATAATAAATCTTAACACATCTTAACAATTTTACAGTTTTAGAGCATTAGTCTTGCATCCCACACTCCCCCACTTTGTTGGTCAGTGGGAGAATTGAGCTCTAGCTTGTCCTGCCAGGACTTTAAACCTGGGCTTGAATGGAGTCAAGGCCATCCGCATGCACATGTGGAGGTGCTCATTGGTGAGCCTCGAACCATATTTATTTTTGATGATATTCATCGTGGAGAAAGCTGCCTCGCAGTTGTAGGTGGAGCCAAACATGGTCAAGATGTATATGGGAACTTTTCTCAGACCTGGAAAAGCTGTCTCAGGGACCGTTTGGAGCCAGAAAGTGGAAGGGTCAGTTCTTAGAAACTCTTTCAGGGACACATCTGCTTGGAGATCAACCAGTTGCATCTGGAGAGGCCCAGGATTTACCCATTTAAAGTGCTGTGTGACTTCCTCTGAGAACGCCCTGACATCCGTGATGATAAATGGGTTCTGAATGAACATGGTGAGCTGCTGTCCAAAGCTAAAGCTGTCAAACCTTTTGCTGAAGTTTATGATCAGCTTATCAATGAAGTCAACAAAAGAAGACCCATCTCTCTGTCCCTGTACCTGTTCCTGCACTGCTGGGAAGTGTGCACAGTCTCCCTGCAGGTCTTCCTTGAACAACTCAAGTATCTTTTGAAAGGAGCGGACAGCGGTCATCAGTTCACAAATTGAATTGTCCTCGCCCTGTAGCCTCAAATTCAGTTCATTCAGATGTGCAGTGATATCAACCAAAACGGCCACATTATCCATCTCTTTCTCATTTCCTAAAAAGAGAGAAAACTGCGTTGCCTTCTGATGTCTTAGCTCTGCCAAAAAAGATGCTACTTCCCTCCTGATGGACCAAAAGCGCGCTAAGACCTTCCCTTTGCTGAGCCATCTCACATTATTGTGCAGCAAAAGATCATCAGCATTGGCATCAACTTCTCTGAGGAATTCCCTCAGCATGCGATGCTGGGTCGAAGAGGATGCCCTGAGAAAATTGATCATTTTCATCATTGTATTCATCACTTCAGCATGCTCATCTGACAGGAAGGCACAGAGGACAGATTGGTGAATGATGCAATGTAAGCTATGAGCTCTGGATTGTCCTCTTTCAGTCTTGCTACAGCTGCTTTCTCTCTCCCTATCATAGCAGGGGCACCATCTGTGGCTATTGAAACCACTTGTGTTGGCTCTAATCTCCTTAATGGCCAGGTAGATATCTTCTCCTCTTGTACTGGTTTGAAGGGGAGTGACACCTAACAGGTCTTCACAGAATGCTTTCTGGTCTGTGTTGAAACACCTGACCTACACTGACAGCTGAGCATTGTCACAGATGTCAGTGGACTCATCCACAGCTAAGCCTACACATGGTGCCTTATGTATGGCCTCATTTAGCTGGGTTAGCACATCCTGAGTTAATATTTCACCTATTTTGTGGCAGATGATGCTGACATGGGTGTTTGCTTTATCTTATCACAAAGCTCTTGTTTTGGTTTTCCGTTAAGTAATGTTTCAGCGACGACACTCATGCGTTCTTTGACAAGCCCTCCATCAGTAAACGGCTTTTTGTGTTGCCCCGAAATCCAAGCAACTCTGAGGGAACCCTCATGAGCACGTTGTTGGGCAGTGAACGTGTGGCTCAGGATCCTGGTTGACTGTTCATATCGGGCTGTGAGGCCACTTGTTTTCTGTCATCTCACTTTGGATTTGAGTGGGTACGTTTGTTCAAAACCTTTATGTTTTGTCTCATAATGGCGTTTCACATTGCCACTTTTAATAAGTGCCACGGTTTCTGAACATATAAGACACACTGGTTTTGTGCTCCCTGTGGGAAGTATGAACAGAAATGAGTCTGTCCATTCCGGATTAAATGCTCTATTTTCGCTGTCAACTTTTCTTTTTTTGGAGAGCGACATTTGTTCTTTATGTTTCTCTCCCTTTCTCTGTCTCACTCGCCTTTTCCTCAACTTTCTCCGGCGCAGTCGTCCGTTTCTCTCCCTTTGTTTTCTAAATGTGTCGCTATGTTTCTTTTTCTTTAACTTTCTCATCTCTCAGCGCGGCCGCAGCGCTGTCTTGAGACGTAATGTTTACCGCCGAGAATGCATAGATTTGATTGGCTAAGTGGTATCACGTGGGATGGCTTAACTCGCATGCAATTGGTCTGTGCGTTTCCTCATCCGCTAAACCACTACCGTAAATACTGCAAAAGCCGCGCCGTGCCGCCGGGTAAAAAAAATAAAAACGCCGTCAGGTTTTAAATCACAAGCTTCTGTTTTGGCTGGCGGTCCGGATGGGACGGCCTCTGGGTCCGGACCCGGACCGCGGTCCACCAGTTAGTGACTTATGGACTAGACTGATCTCTGGTGGGGACGAGTCCGCCTACAGGTGGAGTCTGACCATCTGGTGTCGTGGTGCAGCCAGAACAACCTGGAGCTCAACGCTCTGAAGACAATGGAGATGGTTGTGGATTTCCGGTGGAACAGAGCCCCACCCTCCCCCATCACCCTGTGTGACTCCCCCGTCACTATTGTGGATTCCTTCCGTTTCCTGGGCTCCATCATCACCCAGGACCTCAAGTGGGAGCTGAACATCAGCTCCATCACCAAGAAGGCTCAGCAGAGGTTGTTCTTCCTGAGGCAGCTGAAGAAATTCAACCTGCCAAAGACGATGATGGTCCACTTCTACACGGCCATCATGGAGTCCATCCTCTGCTCCTCCATCACCGTCTCGTACGCTGCAGCCACAGCCAAGGCCGTCACTTTTGTCACTTCCTGTTCGCTAGTGCACTTTATTTTTACACTTTTAACTTAACTTTATTTTATTTTAAACTAACCCATAGCCTTATTCTACTAACCCTTATTTTATTGTATTACTCGTGCACTGCTGTCTTGTCGTCTATTGTCATACTGTCTACTGTCACGCACCAACCGCCAAGTCAAATTCCTTGTATGTCTGACATATTTTGGCAATACATTACATTACATGTCATTTAGATGACGCTTTTATCCAAAGCGACGTACAATAAGTGCATTCAACCACAGGATACAAACTCAGAAGAACAAGAAACAAGAAAGTGCAATTTCCTCAAATAAGCCAATTTACAACTTGCTATAGATGAGTGACGTTATAAATACAATTTAAGTGCTACAATTTGTTAGTCTTTTAGTCGCGGTAGAGTCTGAAGAGGTGTGTCTTTAGTTTGCGGCGGAAGATGTGAAGGTTCTCTGCGGTCCTGATGTCTTCAGAGAGCTCGTTCCACCATTTCGGAGCAGGACAGCGAAGAGTCGAGATCTAGTCGAGTGTTTTGCTCTCAGTGAGAGCAGTGCTCTCAATACATGTTTCCTGATTTCACATATCATCAGAGGTGTCAAGTAACGAAGTACAAATACTTCGTTACTGTACTTAAGTAGAAATTTTGGGTATCTATACTTTACTGGAGTATTTCTTTTTCAGACGACTTTTTACTTCTACTCCTTACATTTTCACGCAAATATCTGTACTTTCTACTCCTTACATTTTAATAACAAAGTAACTATAGCCTCGTTACTTCCGGCTTGTCGTAGTTCAAAAACACAAAGACAAAAAACCCATCTAGATAAATGTCGCTATGCGGACAGAGTGCTTGTGATTGTGGTTGGATGAGAAGTATAAACATTTAGCATCCAGACACCCGATTGGTTTTCTCCGCGATGCGCCGGCAGATCGGAGCGACACCGGGTGGGAAAAGTGCAGTAAGGCCGAGATCCTCCTTGTGGCAGTGGCAAGTGGGTGGCATCAAACTTGAGAGCCCCACCCCCTACACGGAACCCGCCGGTCCAAACCTAAAATTAGCCTCTGTAATAAGAAGACGGGGGCTCACGTGTCTCAATTAATCTCAATATGTCTCAATAAATAAAATTAAATAAAATTAAATATTTACAGCAGCTGACCTGTCGTACAAATAACAGTTGTTTCTGGGAAAAATTGGCTCCTCCCACCCAGCATGCCGTCGTGACGCCGACTGATTTACTGGCGATTGCCGCTGCCTGCCACAAAGTTGCCACCCACTTGCCACTGCCACAAGGAGGATCTCGCTGTCACTCGAAAAGTGGTCTTTGGAAAGTTGGTATTTAGCGACATGGAGCCTCCTCCTCTTCCTCACGCAGATTCCACGTAACGTTAAGTTACGTTGAGTATCTTCATGACCGTGGGTTTGTCCTAAATGTTTTATTGAGAGTCTGGCACAACACAGCGACTTGCAAGCAGCGTATTAAATAAAGTGATGTGTGTCTTAATGCGGCTTGAGAAATGAACACAAAGGGATTCTGTATTTGCTCTTGAAGCCTGAAAATACTGATAACCGGCCGCTGCCAGTTCAGTGTTTCCCATCATTATAAACAGGGGTGCGCCCCCCATGACGTAGTAAACCTGGGGGAGACGCTGCAGTCTACCGAATCAATGCGAACAATGTGTGTGTGATTCGTGTCACTGGGAAATGGGTTGTGGTTTTATCGGTTTAAGTTAATTAGATACATTTGTTGTTTTGTTGTTGTGTCTTTGAATATCGCCATGTTTCCACCATCCCAACGGCAGGTCACGTGATCTGCAGGCACCTTCTGATCACATGGTGACGGACTGACGTGTTGTGTGAGCGAGGTTACACATTAAGAGTTTGTCCTTAATGGAATTTCTTACATTACTTTTACTTTTATACTTTAAGTAGTTTTGAAACCAGTACTTTTATACTTTTACTTAAGTAAAAAGCTTGAGTCGATACTTCAACTTCTACAGGAGTCTTTTTAAACCCTAATATCTGTACTTCTACTTGAGTAATGAATGTGAATACTTTTGACACCTCTGCATATCATTACATCCAGTGCTGTAGTGGTAAAATTAGAGGTGGGTAAACTCTGAATTTTGTGATCATAGACCTCGACGCGATGCGAAGCAACGCAACACAAAGCGTCGCGACTCTTGTAAGGCTGTCCTGGCTATATTGCAGAATTTTATCAGTAAAAGTCATATACAATCAATGACAATGAATACATGTGTTAGTAGTTTGTAGTTTATTAAATTTAAGAAAACAGTAAAGAAAAGTATGTCAACACAA
Source organism: Gasterosteus aculeatus (assembly GCF_964276395.1). Lineage (NCBI taxonomy): Eukaryota > Metazoa > Chordata > Actinopteri > Perciformes > Gasterosteidae > Gasterosteus > Gasterosteus aculeatus. Next base: position 498,683 of record NC_135692.1, on the reverse strand, counting down.
CAAGACAATTGCAGATTAAGAACTATCTACATACGGAGTCTCCTTTTCACAGTAGTGCACAGAGGGCCTCCTTGTCCTCCACGTCCGGTCCTGCCTTGCACAGAGGAGCCATGAACCCCAGAACACGTGTTCTGAGGTTCATGGCTCCTCTGTGCTTCTCTCTCTATTGGACCTGGTGTTTCTCCTCTCCCTGTGCTCTCTGCATCATTGCCTGTCCTCTCACTGCCTGAACAAATATGTTGAATTTAAGAGTTAACCAGTTAAGCAGCCTGTCAATTACACTGACAACATAAGTTAAAGGAACACTCATGTACTACCTATGTCATCAGAAATAGCCTATACAGCAGGGGTTTTTTAACATTGAGAACAGACTTGTTTTGTAAACTACGCGTCACCAGGCGTTTTTCTTGTCCAGGCTCTTGTCCACACCTCCTGGATCCTGATTGGTCGCTGCTGCAGCTGCAAGGCACTGATTGGATGCTCACAGACCGTAATACAGCGCAGATGAACATGATTCAGACTACGCCGTTTATATGTTCAACAATAGGAAACGTAGTCTTAGCTGTTTTAAAATTACACCAAGTTTATTTCGGATTATTCCAACGGAAGAATACAAGGCGCAGGGAACTTTGAGGTGCGTAAACGCTATTTATAGGTGCATAGACGCTATTTATAGGTCCGTAAACGCTATTTCCAAAATTCCAGAGGTGCGTAAACGGCGTTTACGTGCGTTTACCCTCCACTACAGCCCTGTCTGTATATGAAATAAGAAAACAATACCTTATTCTGTTGTGTCCACTGATGATGAACAGTTAAGACGGTGCTTCAACATCTGCTCTGCTGCTGCAGAGGTGGCAGGATGTCCTGGTCGGTATGAGCTGATCCAGAATCTCAGACCCAGACAGGAAGTGAGGCAAAGACAGGCAGGTGTTTTCTCGTCCTTTGCTTTGAAGAATGACGGGGTTTATTTCGGATTATTCTAACGGAAGAATACAAGGCGCAGGGAACTTTGAGGTGCGTAAACACCACTTAGAGGTGCGTAAATGCTATTTATAGGTGCGTAAACGCTATTTCCAAAATTCTAGAGGTGCGTAAACGGCGTTTATGGGCGTTTACCCTCCACTACAGCCCTGATTACATCCCCCTGGATATACATTTTTATATTCATGAACAAGCTATTCTTTTTAACACCTTAAATCTGTAACTTTCACATATCATTACAAGCACCACCGTAGAGATCGTATGGGAATGATGTCCCCGACTAAGGAGAGCCAAGATGAGCCTCCAACATTATCATCAGGGGCCGCTTATAGGTCCAGGCTGCCCAGGATAATGGCAACAAGGATTCTCGGCAGGAAAAGTTTGAGCCCTGTATGCAGTTATCCTCATTTCCTGTCCTGATAGTTTATAGGAAAAGGCTATGCTTCAAAGTAACAATAGTAAACACGAAAGTTTATCAAACCTAACATTCATTCCTCGTCCGCCTGTCCACATAAATGGGGAAAATAAAGCTTTAAACACATTAAACTCTGATGAAAGAATGTTTATTAATAGTAATCATGGTAGTAATAACTGCAATAATAACAATTGGGATATTAATCATGTAAAAATAATGTAATGAATAGTATCGTTTAGTTGGAGCACATTGGAAGCAGAAAAGTTGTGTTTATTAGTTTTCCTTTTTTTCTCTTAACTCTACATATACGTTACTATTCAGTTGGACACACTTTCTCATTGAATTGAAGAAAATGTGTCCGATCTTTTAAATGGTACTATAAATATATATATTAGTGCCGGGCAGAGATTTCAATTTTTATTCGCAGTCAATTGCATAATTGACTGTATCCCCTGTATTCCCTTTACACTGTAGCAGTTCAAATATATCTTGTAAATCTCAATCGAAAAAGGAATTCAATCAAATCAAATATAAAAATCTGCCACTGTCAGCGCATTACCCTTTGATCTAGTCTGTTATAGCAAAACAGGTTACATTATAACTGGCACCTTCCCATCAACAGTGAACAAATAACTTGGTTCTATCAGCTGCACCTTCTTCACGTTTAAAATGAGAAGAGGTTGGTACCTTCTTCCAGTTCTGTTCTCTTTGGGTACCTGTGAGCCAGAAGAGCAGTGTTGCTGTGTTCACACCAAACGCCCTTTTTTCCCCTCTGCCATCAACAATGAAAGATATAACAACTATGTACTTGTTGGGGAGATTTTACTAACGTCAGACCACCAAATGCTCTCGTCCCATGTGGGTACAACATCCGTAGGGGCAGACAGTTTGGTGAATTTCACCGACTTCAACAGGAACTGCGTCTAGGTGATTGCTGCTTCCAGTGGTACATAATGCTAGCCGTTAGCTCGTTTGATGGCTCTTTGTCTCGGATCGGTGACTGCTGAGGAAACTGTCCTATGGCAACACACCGTGTAATGCTCAGGCGCATCCAAATGGCTCTTTTAAGAGCTAGACACGTTATTATTGAGCAAATGTCCTGCAATATTAGAAAAGAGAGAAAGTATCCTTCATTGATCCCCTTGGGGAAACTGTTCTCTGCATTTGACCCGTCCCACACAGTGAGAGCAGTGTGCTGCCAGTAAAGGCGCCCGGGGAGCAGTTAGAAGTTAGGTGTCTTGCTCAAGGACACTTTGAATCAGGACATGGAGCAGCCGAGGCTCGAACCACCAACCTTTCAGTTACCAGCGCACCTTCTCTACTCCACGCGCCATGGTCGCCCCAATTAATGTTTAGTAGCAGTGTGTCCTATGTGTGTGTTCAGTGCAGTGTTGGGATGTTGTAAAAAAGGCACATATGGTTGTATCCTGTTTGTTAAGTTTTCTTTTAAAACTCCAATAAACATGGACGAAGTAACATTTATTAAAATGACATCCTTCATTTTTTCTGATTTGGCAACTGCGCAGGACGTCAGTGACGGGTGGGAGGATCTCAACGCTGATAGGCTATCGCGCCGCAGCGTCACGCCATTTTGTTGTCTGAACTCATGAGGTCGGTTGACGCGCCTCTCCAGTCTAATCGCGTCTGTGCATAGATTGGATATGAAATCCTGTGGCGAGAATAATTCACGTCACGTTTGGTGTGGACGCAGCATTAAATGCCCCAATTTGTTGAGATGTTCGATGATGCCCCTCCCAAACCAACACTGATCAACATTACAACCTCTGATGAGTTTGTATGGGTGTTCACAAGTTTAATAAATGCGTTAACCAATAATCCACCAATAATTGTTGGCATTAAGGAACAACTGTAAATAAATAACGTGCCCAGCACTAATATACATATAACTATATGTGTGTGTGTATATATATATATATATATATATATATGTGTGTGTGTGTGTGTGTGTGTGTGTGTGTGTGTGTATGTATGTATGTGTGTATATATATATATATATATATATATATATATATATATACGTATGTATGTATGTGTGTATATATATATATATATATATATATAGACATATATATATTGTTTATGTGTTCGCAGAGAAAAGGAAAGTCTCGATTGAACAGGTTAAGTGAAGCTACAGTCACACACACAGAGTCTCTTTGTAATTTACAGTAATACAAGGTTCTGCAGTTGACAGAGGGAATGGGAGGATCCTTACATACTTGTAAGTAAGTAATACAAAAGCATATTGAAGCCTCAAACAGAATGGAAAGATGTGTTGTTGTATCGTACTCACATGTTACCATTTAAACCTTTGTGCTTTGGGGATCTGCATAGGACAGAGAGGCTGTCTGGGTACAGGGGGTGATGTGGATTTGTAAAGTATACTTATAGCAAAACAAAGGAAGACTAAACCACATACATTTTCAGCAAGCTGTGTTTTTTAGTTAACACACTTCTTATTTAAGTTGGAAATCCTTGTTGAAACCTTGCAAAAACATAAGAAACCACACACCACAAGTCAAACCACATAGCAAGGTGGTGAGTCAATCTATAGTCAACTGCACGGGTGAAGATATATACATTTAGAGTGTGTGATATATTTTTTCTATCTTTTAAGTTGTGCAATTGGGGACAACCAAAGCAGTTTAATGTACCCTGATACTGATTTCTTTTTGTGGTACAATGACATGAAGTACGACCTGCTCCACATAGGATTTCAAACATTCACCAACACTTTTGAAGTGGATTGAATAGTTGTAAGATAAGATAAGATCATTTCTATGATGCTTCTGACCACTGCGGATAAATACACAGTTTGGGCTGAAGTGAAAGAAACGTGTTTAATTTGAGCAGAACATGTGTCTCTCCAGAAGGTACACTGTGGCCTGTATGGTGGAGGTCAGTGGGTTACATGGGGAGGTAGGTGTGGTTTTGGCTCATGGATGGTAGATTGGGTCTAGCTGGGTTACACTGGGGGGGTTGGCAACGATGCCTGGAGGTTTCAGGGAATAATAGTTCCTTTTGGGCTTGCATCCGAGGTCTGCACAATAGAAAGGAACAGGGGGATTTTCACTGACCCACATGTGTTTAGGTAGGAAGCACAAGGATTTGTCATATAGATGTGTACTGTAAAGCAGGTGATGGGAGGGAACAGGGACGGAAGGACAAAGGGACCAAGATAAAGGACGACATGCTTGCTTCATCAGAAGGCTTTTCTTAGGATTTGAGTAATCAGACATATCTGAATAAAAGCTGATTCACGGCAAATATTTTTTAAACCTCTCCAACCACTAATGATGGACAGACGCCTTTACAGCACATGTAAACATGAAGGAAGTCTTTAACGGAAAAACAAAAAGAACAGAAAAGTGCGGAAGAACATGGCAGAGATTGGAGGATACATGGATCTCTTGACATCGTTAGTTGTTTTTCATGAGATTGTTTTCTGTAAAAGTCCCAGTAGGTTCCTCTTCTGTCTTTGTGTCTTTACTTCATCATCCCACTGAAAAAGCTGAATGCTGAGTGATAGTTGTGGACAGGCATTAAAAAGGCCGTCCACTGGACACAACCACTCAGACTGACCTTCAAGTTGATTCAGAGCACGCTGGCACCGGCACGTCACATGACTTAGAGAAAGGAATGCAGCTGCATGGGGGGTCTTTGCTCATAGGGGGAGTTGAACTGGAGAGGACGAAGGCCACCTACCCGGGGGCACCTCAGGTCACTCCACTTTCAGCATTACACACTGTGCTCTACAGGAAGTGGACAAAATAACAGAATCACAAAATAAATGAGCTCATTCAACATCAGATCTGTAAGTTGTTTGTCAGCTTTAAAAGAAAAGCAGTTTTTCAACGAAATCCTCACCTAAAAATATCTAATCACATGTACATAATGCATAGTACACTAAGAACGATCAGGTTTAATCTGTAGAAAACAAACGCACCCTGAGATGAGGACATTTTTCTGTGTAATAATGACGCGGATCGCCTCATGTGGGTCCACCAGTCCACCACTAAAGGCCTCAAACTGTTGTTGTAGCCGTTCTGCCACACGGCACAAACAGTAAGGGACCAAAACCAGGTGGATTTTTTGGAGCTGTTGGTGATGCAATCACTAACATTTATGAAACGGCTGCAGGGCGTCAAACTTTAATAACCCTTTAAGCCCGACAGAGGCAGTAAAGACCAGATCTTTACTTGCCGTTCTCAATAAAAGCTCAAGATATTTGATATTTGCAGGGTAATTCATAATTTTGTTACGCACACACATGTATAAAGGGGCAGATTAAATTAGCTATATATTCATTAAAGTAATAAATAATGATAAAAATGTCCCCATTTTTCCAGATCATTCTTTTATCATTGTTGCTAATAATCAAAGTAGTATGAACCCATTTAGACTCAACTCGGTGTCCACATCATGATGTACCAAGTGAAGTATCTGATATTTTGTCCACCCCATGAACCTCAAAGGAGACCTTTCGTCCTCCGTCTCACACAGGAGGCAAAAGTCCGTCTCTTTGTTCTTATCAAATGTGATGATACACATTTCTGTTTCTCCCGCTGGATGCAGGACATTGGTGTTCCTTTTAAATACTTCCCTCATCTCTGCCTTTTTCCTTCACTCTCTCTCATTTTGGGACCACGGCGCTGCACCCTATCTGGGTCCTGCATGTTATCAGAAACATTTTGCTATATCATTTACACATTTTACACATTTTACAGAGCGCTGTGTGTTTTTCTTTTGAAGTATAAATGAAACAACAACATCTACCTAAAAGGTTTTAGAGTTTTTGAAGATACATTCAGTAGCTGAATAAAGGAAAGGAAACGTCACACAAGTAGAAACCTCATCATACATCGACAGTGCATTGAATCCTGCTTGGAAGTTGAAAATCAAAGGCAAACTTATGTCCAAGAGTTGCAGATCACAAATAGATATATCTATATTCATATATAAAGTTTTTTTCTCCTTACTGGTAATACAATAAATACGACATTAGTAAACGGCTACAAGTGACTCTCCCACCAAGCCTGACTGTTATTAGTACAACGTTTAAATATAGAAGGATTTCATTAAAGCAGAGATCCATTTAAATAGAAAGAGACTCTTAGTAAAACGTTTGTTTGTTCGTGACACTTTTTTTGACTTCTTATAAGCCGCCCAACCCGCCCCCACCCAGCGTCCCTTCTCGCCGGGGGGAGCTGACGAGTGGGGGGGAGACTTTATCTCGGCTTCCTGTGCCATCGGCCCCGCCCGTCCCGACCGAGCAGTTCACTCCACACCAGCACCACGACACTTTAGTGGCGATGGGGGGGGCAGCGAGGCCTCGAGCAGACCGTCTGAGCGTTCTCCAGGATCTTCTTCGCACAAACGCATTTGTCCTTCTTGTTTTTTTGGAATCTACAAAATGCGAAGTGCTCAACAGAACGAGTAACAACTAGATTACTGCATTTATTATGTGCAGACCACCCCCACCCCCCAACACAGTAACACGCCCCCACCCACCACAACCCCGCTCCATCTAGCAGAGGGTGAGGGAGGAGGTAATCGGGGGGGGGCGAGGCCAGCATCTCCTCAGCTACACTGGAAAGACACAAATATGCTCTTTTTTTAACATACTTACTGTTACACACATAATATAATATGTATATACATACATTATGTTTGCTCCTTTTGGAAATCATAAACTTAAAAAAGTTTACAAAAATAAAATGTTTTATGGTGACTTCTGTAGTTGGTCTCCTCCAATCGTCCAGGGTGGGCGCCCCCCCCCCCCCAGGACCACCGGCTGTGGCCTCGGAGCGTCCGTCTTCACTGCCGTTCTTGATAGAAGGGCTCCTTTACAAATAGGATCTTTTTGTTTTAGCTGATCTTTTTTTAGCTGTGTCCGTGTAGTTCTTCTCTTTTTTTAGTTGGTGGCCGTCTGTAATCATCCCTCTAGTCTTTTATTTACTACAAAAGAGAAAAAAGCAGGTCAGTGTAAACCGGACATTTGTAAAACAACACTAATCATTTTACATGAAGCATATTCGCTGAGTGACCCTCATGACCTCGGGAACAACCGGACAAAGGTCAGCGAGCGGCAGGCTGGGGTAAATCTGCTTAATGAAAGCCTCTCACCAAGGAAGGCCGCTGCCATTTAAGAGGAAATCAGCACCTTTTTACTAGTGAGATGAATATGAACGTGTTTGTCCACGCTTGGTTACGGTTAGGGACTGACGGAGAGGAGCAGGGAAAGAGACATGGAGGCAGGATGAAATCGGTCTCTCTGAACCAGGTCCTGATGACGACCATTTGACCAACACGTGCAGGTAAACGCAGAAGCTGCCGTGTGTCGCTGCGTGTGACGGGCCTTCACTCAGACACCAGAGGACCATGGAGCGTTTCCACGGGCAGCAGTGGATGAATTCATTAGCTGGTGTAGCTCTCTGTTTGTAAATGACTCCATTGATAATCCAGGTTCTGATTGGTTGATGTTCTAAGGCAGCGGCTCTTAAATCCCCTTAACAAAAGAACATATAAAGAAGCAGAGCCCATTTATAGCTGCATGGCTCACGCTGGGTTTCTTTACAACATTTAGCCTCGTGTTTAATGTAGCAGCGTGAACACAAACGAAACTGCAATATTGTGTCATATTAATCCCGACTCGGAACAAACAACAAACACAGGTGTGAAAACAACGTTTCAGTAAATTCCAGTTTCATTTTGAAACAGCAATAAGGCGGCGAGGACACATCCACAGGCTCAGTGGCACATTGCATCACATTTAATTAACCATACATAACGCTTACATTCTTAACAATTAGAAAAGTTACACATCACGACCATCAGAGGAATCTGAAAAGATTCAAACACATTATTCCACGCAAACAACAAATAGTGGCACAAGTCTGAGAAACAGACATGAGGAGACACGTGAGTATTAATTCCTCCGTCTCTCTCATGACTGACAGCTTCCGATGTCCAGTGACAGTTTCCCTGACTGAGTTTAGCATGTTTGTATGAAGTAGCTGTTAGCTGCACAGATCAGGCTAACATTAGCTAGTGTCTACGTAAAAGGAGGAGCTGAAGCGTATTTATTTATTAAAGATAAAAATAAGTTCAGTTGTAATCTTACAAAGGGCATTTTTATAATTCATGTTTCTTTTTGTGTAATAACCCACTTTTATTTCATATTTCATATTAATGATTAACCCGCAGCCTACTGGTTTTAACCATAGAGGCCTCCGCACCACACAAATCCTGGTTCTAAAGAATACAGATTCACATCGAAAGTCAGACTTCTTTATCTTAAATACTATAATATAATCTGTGCTGCAGTTTAAAGGGGGACACATAAAGAAAAGACTCATCTTCTCATGAATTTAAGAGACATTTAGTTGCCTTGTCCTGGTTATGATTAAGAAAAAAATAAAACTAAGAAATATCCTGTATTTATATGTCTTCACACATAAAGGCACCGAGAATCTCTTATTGTCTACGAGATCAAAGAGAAGCCATCAAACCCACTTTATCACTTATTTTACATTAATTCACTTTTAAAATGAAAAATCAAAATCAAAATGAAGAGTACTTGTAGGAGCTGCATTTAAGTTTATTTCCACGTATTTAAATAACAATTTTTTGTTTTTATTTGTGTTAAAAGCGAAGTATGCCCCCTATAGGTGAGCTGGGTGCTCCTATATATATTATATATATTAATTCCTGCATTTTATTTCACTTTATTGTATGAAATGTTATGATGTGAAGCACTTTGAGTCGGCCTTGTGTATGAAAAGCGCTACACAAATAAAATTGCCTTGCCTTGCCTATAAGTTGGTGTGCATGGCGCATAGAATCGGGTTATGGCTCATTCCTGTGACTGCGCCTGATGGTGATTGGCACCATCAGACATCCAAACTTATTCCTCGCTACGACTCGTCATAGAGGAACCTATGGTTTTACCATGAATTATTATTCTCTAAGGAATTTTGCCTTTTTGGGGACTATCATGTTCAAAACGTTGTTAAATTTGACATGCATATTAGGACTGGTGAAAAATGTGATCATATTGGGTACACAGAAATGTCTCTATACCTAGAAATGTGAAAAGTACCAAAGCAGGCCAGTTCCCCCCGATGCCGGATTGACTGGAAATTTGGCACACAAGTGGTCTTGGGTATGCTCTACAAAAAAGTCAATCATGGTATGCAAATGCACCGAACTAGATTTTTTGCTCATTTCTCCTGAATGCTGTCGGACACAGTGTTCAGGAGAAATGAGCAAAAATGTTGTCACAACCATTTCTGTGGATCATTTTTGGTTTAATGTCCCTCTGAATCATAAAGATCGTGCTGATATCTTATAGATTTGAGAATATGGGCTAATGAACTTTGCAAGCCATGTGGCTTAATCTGGCGAGACCTAGAACTTGACTTGGCCTGCCATCACCAAAATTTGAAGACTAGGGGGCGCTGCAGTTAATCAATGAAAGCCTTTTAAGGATTTTTCAGAGTTGTAAATATGTTGTAAAGACCGAACCCGATTCTTTTCAAATGTGGCCAGTGTGATCTTGAAACTGGTTTCATTTTTCCAGAAAAAATGTTGAACTATGTGCGCGCAGAGCATCGGCAAAAAACACCATACTTTATCTAATCTGCTCCATATTTCTCATATGTTATGAACTCCTTACCCTGTAACCATCCATACGGTCATTTATAACCTTAGCCATAGCGCCACCTGGTGACAACAGGAAGTTGAATGTCTTTTACGTTACACCCTGCTCCTCACAGGTCAATCTTATCCCTCTCAAAAGTTGGTAGCAGAGACTTAAGACCTTTTGCCAACAAAAAAAAGACACTTTTGCCAATTCCTCCTAAACGCTGATTCCGATATTTACAAAATGTTCTGTGTATAATTATTTCAATGTGATCAGAAATCCTATAAAGCTTGTTGATACAGCAATATGGAACAGTGAACTACACACAAGCAGTGTGGCTAACTTCAAAATGACTTGGCCTGCATTGTAGCCTATTTTCAGCGTTTTTTTGAGTTGTAAAAGACTGAACTCCTCTCAGAGATTAATTCTGATTCTTTTCAAATTTGGCCAGTGTGATCATGAGACCTTTGTTTTGAAAATTGCAAAAGAAATAAATATTAATATATTGTCAGCGTGGTGCTTTGGCAAAATACCACAAGTGGTTTTAACTTGGCCATGAATGATCTGATCTGCTCCACATGTTTCATGTGTCATGACATCCGTAACCTGTTCCTCGCAAATGAATCAGATCCCTCTCAAATGTTGACAGAAAAGGCCTAAAACAACGTTTTTCAGGCCAAGGACCCCCAACGCGATCTGACTGGCTAGTGCTGTGGTATTTGCATGAAAGGTGCTGTGAGGGAACCGGTGCCCAGCTTGAGAGATGAATGTGTGCATTGCTGAAAGATAACGTCCTTATCCGTTTGCTACAATATGTTGGGTTCATGTTAATGTGTATTTAAAGACAATAAATTCAATTCTGATTCTGAAGACATTTCAATTTGTTGAAAAAAACACATAAAAACTCATTTTTAATAAAAATAAAAAAATCTTATCAACCCAAAATGTTGCGACCCCCCTGCAGTGCCTCCGCAGACCTGGGGGTCATGGAGCCCCTGTTGAAGACCTCTGGCCTAAGACCATAATTATGCTAAAGATAAAGTTGCAAAGCCGACGGACTCGTGGACGCTTTGTCTGGCGGCTGCAGGCGTTCTCTGCCGTGTTCATAGCCGTCTGCTCAGCGACCATCGCTGCTTTCTGTTTGGAGGCACCGCTCCCTGCGAGGTTACAACCAATAGGACGCATGAAAAGGGGCAAAAGGAACACGTTTTAGCCATAACACTAGTTATGTTTTATAGCTGCCTTGTCATGGTTTTATTCACATTTCCCTTCACTACATATAGCCTGTTGTTTTTGGCATCTTTCCACACTACCTTTGGTATCCTTCCATTTCTTTTCATGGAAGTTCTAATGACTTACATTATTATTATATTATGTATTCATTATTCATTTCATGCCAGTGCTGCAGTGATCAGACAGATTGTTGAAGACATTAATCACACAACTTCAGTCCTCCAAAAAGTATTAATGTTGAGGCCTTGCAGGATCAAGTGAGCATCACTGTCACTGGTGATGTCTGCACAAAATGATTCCTATTTCTTTACACTGAGCAGTAGAGTACATTACACTCAGTGGGGAGGACACAGAGGAGCGGGGGGGCGGGGGAGAGAGTGAGGCTGTCCTGGGAGGCTCTCGTCTTGACAGAACCTCTTTAATTCTCAGAGACGAGTTGTTGAGGCGAATGAAGGAGATGTGTGTGATGGAGGGTCGGGGGGAGAAAAGAAGAAGCCGACGTAACTTTGTAGTTTTGGGGTCCCATCACAGCCAATAACGGCGCCCTCTCGTCTCAGGCTCCGTCCTCAGGTGCATTTATATAGCGGGGCGGCTGCAGAAGTGGAGCCACACAGGGGGAAGGTGAGAAGGGGGAAGCGAGGAGGAACGTTTGGGGGCTGAGGTCCACAGAGGAGAGCCTCACTGAGAGCTGACCAACATACTAATCACTTTGGGCAAATACCTCCCTCAGACAAGCTCCCCTGTGCCCTCCCCTCAAGCTCCACAACGATCCCTGCAGGCTTCCCCTCCCACGCCTCTCCGTGGTTGAAGTGTGCACTTGTGTGCAGCTGCCACTCATCACAGAAGGTGAGGCTGATCATCAGGGCCCGGTTTTTCAAAAGTAATCCACAGGATTTTGGATAACGGATTGGATCAAATCTTGAAAATGGATTTTTCAAAAGAAAAAACGGATTACATAATCGGATTAGATCACGTAATGCAGTCTTGGTTTAGATCTGGATCAAACCTTTAGTTTGGGTTTTTCAGAACTTTTTTGTAGGATTTGGATCACTTTGATCCAAATAATCTGGATTAAATTGATCCCATCAGAAGAGTGGATTCAGCGTGAATTTCATGCCCAAAATGTAATGAAAACGTTAAAAATGTATCAAATAATACTATATTTGGATCATGCAGTATCTTACAAGATATCCTATTAATTCAGTTCAAGTTTTAATTGTATTTGTTCATCCGTCAGGCTACAGTGATCAGGTAGGCTTTAACGTATTCAGCCTTTCAGTATCGGCCTACAGCAAAGTACAAAGAGTTTGGAAAATAAAATAATCCCCCAAACAGCTGTCAAAATTAACCAAAAACAATACATTTTATTCTGTCACTAATTGATATATATATATATATATATATATATATATAATCTTTTGGATGTACAGTGCGTAATATTCAATCTTCTTGCTATTTCAGGATGCTGGTGAAGACGCTGTTTCACAGGACCTTGCAATACAAAAGATGAAAATGTACAGGAACAAGACGAACACGTCGAAGACGTCGGTATCGTGTTGGACGGAGTAAAAGTTCTGACTGCACTGAGGGACTTTCCAAGGGCTTTCTGTCTGCTGGTTGGGTTTGCGTGTGCAGTCAATCTTGCACATTCAAAGAAACTTAAACACATTTAAGGTGTTCCAAGTTTTCTTGGAGCTGGACTGTTCAAACCTTTGACCCTTGGAGAAAAAAGGGAATTGTTGTTACTGTTAGAACTCTCCAATGTGGTTACTGTTTGTTCAATGCATGTTAATTATATTTTTAAGATTCACATTGAGAAGTTTAGGTTTGGCTCTTTCCTAGAGTTCAGTTTTAGTGTTGCTATCTAGTGTTAATGCTGCTTTATTTCTGTTGTTCAAATGTATATAAACCATGCTCATTTAATGCAGCTTTTCCTGTATGTATTTATAGAAATTTGCACAAATAAAGTTTAACCTGCTGTACTTATGTATGATGATGTGTTTGTTAAGTTTACTGTTACACAAAAATGTATTGAGTGATCTAGACATAGAAAAATTGTGGCAACAAAGTGACACGTAATTGTATTGAATAGATTTAAACAATTAATTTAAGTCCAGAAGGGCAACGGCAATGTGTTGAATTAACTAACAATGTGCTAAAACGTGAGTTGATAAAACTTATTTTATTCAGTAAATCAAATTTAATTTGAACAAGATTAGTAGTATATAACACTCAATTTCACTCAAATATTCAGTAAATATAAATACATTCCACCCAAATATTCAGTAACTGCTAGTCAATTACACCTGAATTTGAAGTAAATATGAATCAATTCCACCCAAATATTCAGTTACTGTAAATCAATTCCACCAGAATATGAAGTAAATATAAATCAATTCCACCCAAATATTCAGTAACTGTAAATCAATTTCAATTAAATATTCAGTAAATGTAAATCATATTCATCTAAATATTTAGTAATTATAAGTAAATTTCACCCAAAGATTAAGTAAATATAAATTTATTATGATGATTTTCTTAGTAGACATGAATCATTTTTCCTTGTCAAAATATTTTAGATTTAATTATTATTATTATTTATTTCTTTCAATAATATTTGCTTAAATGTTGAGTAAGTAAATTCTAATCAATTATATTAATTGTCACTTTGTTGCCACAATTTTTTTACGTTACCATTGGTCCCGTTTTTTAGAGTGTGGTTAAGGTTAATAAAAGATGACAATAAGGCATAAAAAGCTCTCTCGAAGTCACAGCTGTTTCTTTAACTACAGGGAACAGTGCTGCTTCACTGTGAAACATGAGCTTGATATGAACATGATACGTCATGTTAACTTAAAAAGGCTCTTTTAACTTGTTTTCGGGATGACTGAGGGAAAATAAAACCCTCCATTACACATGAATGACAACTTTATAAACTGTCTGCTTCATCCCCTAACACAGGCGCGATGGTTTGTCATAAAATCAAGAAACAGACTGACTCATTTACATTACAGGCCATTTAGCTGACGCTCTTATCCAAAGCAACTTACATTGCATTTTTAACTAATGGTTTTACATTTTGGTCTGGGGAGCAATTAGGGGTCAGGTCTTGCTCAGGGACACTTCGACATGGGACATGGGGCAGCCGGGGTTCTCACTGCCAACCTTGCTGTTCCCGGCGCACCCTCTCTTCTCTCCATGCGCCACCGTCGTTAAACTTGTGCTCTCCATATTTAATAGGATTGACACAGTGTCGGTTGTATTTCTCTATTGGGATTCCTTTCTTTTTAATGTGTTAGCATTGTTCATGTGTGTGTGTGTGTTTGTGGTGGGGGGGTGATGGGGGGGGGGGGTCTAGCCCGTCTGGTACATCAGTGCTTATTGACTGAACTCTCTTATCTGGGGTAAATTGCTTCTCTTCTCGCTCCTCTTTCTTTCTGCAATGCTGACTCCCCTCCTTACGATCCCATCAGACACAGCACGCACAGATGCTATTTACTGGTGGGGGAGTTTGTGTGTGTGTGTGTGTTTGTGTGTGACTGGCTGAGAGCGAGTGAGATTGGTGTGTACCAGAATGCTTGGGTGTATTAGGGAGAGTTGCCTGTGCTGCTCTTATGTCTCATAAGCCACACCCACAATGGTTCTTACACTTTGAGACCATACATTTGGTCATATATCAGCCTAGTGTTAAAGACTTATTTTCAGCTCTTAAGAAATTGAATTTGACAAATTATTTGGATTATTATGTATTTCTTACTGTCCCTTTTTTTTAAGTCTCCACATTGACTGACATGTATTTTTCTGTAGCAACACAGTAAAGTAATCACACAAATAATATTATTTGTAATATCTTATTTGCATTTAACGGTCCAATGGGTAAAATAAGTAAGTTCTGGACCCTACTGGACACACTCTGGACTCGTCCGACCACCTGCCCTCTTGACCCCATTCCATCACAGCTTCTACAATGTACCGATCCTGACCTTCTTCCTCACATTCCATTCCACAGAGACTGCTCTCCTTGCTGTCTCAGAGCAACTCCACACTGCTAGAGCCGCCTCTCTCTCCTCTGTCCTCATCCTTCTGGACCTCTCTGCTGCATTTGACACAGTCAACCACCAGACCCTTATTTCCTCCCTTCAGGAACTTGGTGTCTCAGGCTCTGCTCTCTCCCTTCTCTCATCCTACCTCGACGGCCGCACCTTCCGGGTAACCTGGCGAGGATCTGTGTTGGAACCTTGTCCTCTTACTACTGGAGTTCCTCAGGGTTCCGTCCTGGGTCCCCTCCTCTTCTCGCTCTACACCAACTCTCTCAGCGCTGTCATTCGCTCGCATGGCTTCTCCTACCACAGCTATGCCGATGACACCCAACTAATTCTCTCCTTCCCTCCCTCGGATCTCTGCCTGTCTGACTGACATCTCTCAGTCAACTGAAGGTCAACTTTGGCAACTCCGTGTTAACGCCCACTTTGACTGCAGGAACCTCGGCGTCACATCTGACAGCCGACTCTCCCTGACTCCCAACATCACTGCGACAACACGATCCTGTAGATACACGCTCTACAACATCAGGAGAACACGTCCTCTTCTCACTCAGAAGGCAGCGCAGGTACTGATTCAGGCTCTTCTCCCTCCTGGACTACTGTAACTCTCTCCTGCAGGTCTCCTGCTACCACCATTCCACCTCTGCAGCTCATCCAGAATGCAGCAGCTCCACTGGTCTTTAATCTTCCTAACTTCTCCCACACTCCTCCACTCCTCCGCTCTCTTCACTGGTACCGGTGGCTCATCCAGTTCTAAACACTGGTGCTCACGTACCGTGCTGTGAATGGATGGGGTCCAGCTTACATCCAGGACCTGGTCCAACCCGACATCCCGACCCGCACTCTCCGCTCTGCATGTGATAAACTGCTTGTTCCTCCTCACTGAGAGCAAAACACTCGACTAGATCTCCACTCTTTGCTGTCCTGCTCCTAAATGGTGGAAGGAGGTCTGTGAAGACATCAGGACCACAGAGAGCCTTCACATCTTCAGACTAAAGACACACCTCTTCAGACTCTACCTCCACTAACACACTAACTAACTGTACCGCTTACATTGGACTTATAATGGCTCTTATCTATAGCAAGTTGTAAATTGGCTTATTTGAGGAAATTGCACTTTCTTGTTTCTTGTTCTTCTTCAAGATGAATGCGCTAAAATATTTTAACGCAGTCAACGCAACTTTTTTCTTTTTTTTACTTCCGGTCTAAATAAAATTGGCCCCATGAAACGAAACGGCCGCTAGCTGCAGTCAGTGACATCAAGATGGAGAGAGCTTTTTGCATTGGAAGTAAAACAAACAGAGGCGCGACATACAGCAGAGAACGTTGCAGACAAATGACTCCACGTGTCAAACAGAAAGGGGGTGAGTGACAGAGGACCAGCACCGTGTCCCTAAAAGACGTGGTTTGAAAACGTTCTGGCGAAATGGGGGGAGATTGTTGACACTTCAAACAAGCAAAGTGCACGAGGACAGCAGGTAGAGTCACTCGTTTAACATATTCTGCCTCCAAGTTGATCAAATATGTGTACTTTTGTGTTTAAAACAACAGTTAAACAACAATGTCTAAAATACATGCTTTCTAAAGTGATTATTCGTTACTTTTAAGATTTAGTCTTAAGAAGAAAAACAAACATTCATTATACACAACATTGTAACAACAACAATAACATTCAATTCAACATTGAATTTCATAATGTGTGATTAATTAATTAATTTCTATTTCTATTTATTCTATTTCTATTTCTAATTTCTATTGACAGCACTACTAAAAACCTTGTGACAAGTAGCACCAAAAGTTATCCAGTCATCAAATCTGACTCCAATCATATTTGTGTCCAAAAAAAGACTTGCATGAAACATGAAATGCATCCATAAAATTGCAAAATAAATATTGTTAACTGACTTCATAAATCTCCTGCTTTCAAGCTTGGTTCCTGAGATGGGTTCATAGAACCCTCACCAACCAGTTGTATTACTGTTAGCGGAGGTTTTGATGCAAGTTGGAGGTTGAGCACAATTATCAATTTGCTTCTCTACACCAGTCTGACAACTTCTTTAAAACATACTAGTCCTGGAATGGCCGTTACTTTGAGAGATTTAGAGAAAAACAGACTGAAAAAACAGGTCCAAGTCCAGATACTAAAAACATTTAACTAGAAGGACTGACTGGAGCATCCATCCACTCGCTTCACTACACTTTTTGGTGTCTTGAATTAGAGCTCTGGGTGACAACTCCTCCCACTGAAAACTAATCAAATTGGGAGATCTTGTTTTTGCATTGAGGATCCAATATGTCCTTTTATTGACGCTCAATGAGGTGGTCTGAGCCGGTGTTTTTGTAGGTAAAAGGGAAACATCACAGATTAAAGTCAGTCTCCAACTTGTGATAATGATAATGAAATGAGTTGGTATTGTGCTATTTCACAGCTGATTCCTGGTATAACAATTGACCAATCACCGCCTTGTAGACGAGGTCGAGAATGGGCACCTCCACTGCCCACACACCTACTTCCAAAAGACTAATTATAGTTGTTGAGAGTTACCTAACTGAACTATAAAAAGACACATTTGATCATTTTGTATTGAACTTAACTGTATTAAAGTATTAAACTAAATTCAAGAGGATCACACTATGTTGACTAAGGGGTCAAATATACTCGTCAGTTTTTCTCCTCATGCATATTGAGCGTCTGTGGGATTATTGCTCAGTGTGAGCAGGACGTGACTAGTCATGAAACAGAAATAATGGGTTTGTCTCCTTTATTAAAGTCATGAAGCAGTAACGGGACACCTCCTGCCCCTGGCACTGTGCCAACGATCAATGGGCTCCAACACACCGCAGCCTGTTTTTGCAATGGTTGTCGTAGTACTTGATAATACATCACTTCCTCCTGCATTCAGATTTGGTAATACATCACGCTCCTCCTCTCGCCTTGGTTTAATAATGCATCCCTTCCTGGTTGGGATTTGTTGCAGTTCTACCCCCTTTGGGCTAAGCAGCTCTGGGTCCCATTAAGCCACTTCTCTGAGGGGTTGCATGGCTGTATCATTAACAAATCCCATCTAAAACTTGTTTCTTAATTTCTAATTGCAGAACATTAATGTATTTAATATTTAAGGGGATACATTACTTATTGAAACACAAGGTAAAGAAATGAAATGGAATTAAAACCAGCGCAAAAGGCCACCGTGAAGGAACTAATTTGCCGACCAATAATTTTGAGAGATGAAAATGAGGAGACTAAAAGTTTAAAATTGCTACTCTCCTTTGTCTGCATTGACTGTTCATTTTTACCATCTCACACATGTCAATACAAATACATTCAAGTCAAAACAGAGTGACAAAATGTTCTTTCCAAAATAAGTACATTACATCGATAAATGACAATGTGTTCACTCTAATGTAAATGGAGAAACAACTTCCGAGCGACTCTGGAGTTTCAGGGTCACATGTGCCAACTGGAAGCATTTTATTTTGAGTTTTCCATGATGATGGTGAAGAGGGTTATTTACTCATTTCATGTGTTGCTGTTTTTTGTGTCTGTTTTGCAGGGAAGGAAAGGCCTCTGTCTTTTCTAGTAGGGAGTGAAGCGACTGCACCCTCCTCTTTAAAGGCTAGCCTGCAACATCAAAGATGAAAAGCTCTGATCAGTATTCAACGTAGAACGTAAAGAATATTAATATTAAAATGTTAAAACTTCTCTCTTTCCTCCAAAGTAATGTTCCTCCCTTTTCCCCTCTTGTCTCGTGTTTAATTGGTGAACAAAGGAGATTGTGTCTGTATGTGCTGGTTGAATGGAGTCATTTTAATACTTGATCTAATTTAGCAAGTTTGCAATTAACGTCAATGTATTATTTCCTGTTTGTTCAAGGAGAGGCAGAAGACTGTTGAGACTAACACGGGACAACCGTCATGGCTATTCTAGCAACTATTTCAAACACACATTTGATTACGTGTGAAATGGACCACAGACTGGTGAGCTGAAAAAATCGTGCTGCTAGAGAGATAAAAAACACAACTGCTCCTGGAACCTTCCTGGATTCTTCTTTTACTGTATACACCGAAAACCACCAGGTAATCAAATATTTGTAAAGATAATGCATTACAATATCTTCCCTACAATACCTGGACCTGCGCAGTGTTGAAAACATGTGGCCCTTTCACTGGTGGTATTTTCAACATTTTGCTAGCTTTGGCTAACCTTCTGCTAACCCAGCACAGCCGTGTTCCACTCCCAACAGAGATAAGAAGGACGTGACATGGGCTTTTGTTCCAGACGCAGACGTCTTTTCCTGCCACAGCTGACAATGAAAGTAAGGGAGGCGTCTCGCTTCCTTCTCAACCCTCTTGCACATGTGCATCATGGATCAGGCTGGATATATGGATCGGCTAGCGGTGTGCATGTGTTGATCCTTTGTAGTCTGTCCTGATAATATCTGACAGCATATCAGATTGGGAAATATACCTGCATACACACCGATACCTGATCCAGCATCCAGGCGTCCAATGCAATGAGGGAAGAGCCAGTGATGACTGCCACTATAACAATAATATCATCAATGCCGTCAAACTAAAAATGAATTCCAACTTTCCATGATATTTGCAACCATGCCAGTTTGTCAAAAAACAGAAGATTGATGCAGCAGAACACAGTTACAACAGTTACAGAACAAGTTGCAATAAGGTAACTGAACGGAGTAAATCTAAAAATCCTGGTTAAAATCCACTAAAGATGCTCATTGTTAGACTCTGGCCTCCTGCATGAAGGGCTGTCATGTGTAACGGAGTTAGAAATACACTGTCGTTTTCAATGTATTGTATCTTATTTTTGGTTATTATTCAACACTCTTGTTGAGTGTGTGTGTGAATTTTATTTTGATGAGTTAAATTTGTGGAAATTGCGATTCATCTCTTCTGCGCCTCCTTGGCTTCCGTGTTGCTCTGTTGAAGGTAAGTTGAGGGAAAAATGATGTCGCACTATTTCGCTGTGTTCTTAGAAATATAACTGTTAACATCAGCAACCATTGCCGTGGGTAACATGACCACAGTTTTCAGCTGTGGTGCGTCATTATTTTAGACGATGAAAGTATACGTTTGGTCGTTTGTACTCACTACATCCGGTCGCCCTGACGTATACGTTCCCCTCTAGAGACCCTGTGTGTAGGGAGCTGATGTGCGGAGACCAGAAGGCAATGTCAGTGTTTTATTGTCTGTTAAAATATCAGTACCTGAGTCGGCTACTTCCATGCACTAAACACATCTGTTACACATGCTCCACCTGCTCCACCAGCCAACCTCCATAGACTTACTTTCCAGCTGGCTGCATAGAGGAGACACTAATTCCTGCATTGACAATGCATGCTAGCAAAAGTCCAATGCAAACCAGATTTACTGAATATTTGGGGGGATTTCAGACAAACGTCAGCGCTGTATTCAGCCATCTCATTCATACCGCCAAGGCCCCGTTTATGAAAAATCACCTGGTAACTGTATCATGACACCAACTCAAGTCAAGTCAGAGACTTTGTAAGCAAGTCCTGGCTACGTATTGTACATCAACACATCTGACAACATGAGTCTGCCTACCTAGTCCACAAGGTGACATCCTGTATACGGCCCAAACTCACAGCACCTCAAAGAATCAAACTGAACCAATATTTCCAAAATAGAACTTCAGGGAAGGCAAGATAAGGATTTATGTGAATCTGAAATGATTCTCATCTACAGGAAAAGTGTTTATCCAACCGAAAAGTCTGCCGTGTCATGTCTTTATTTCATTGAGAATTAGAAATACACACTGAACGTGAGGGGTCTGGATATGGAAGAGCGTGGTAAAAGGGAGGAGGAAATTTGAAGATAAAAGAGAAGAACGAGTAGAGTAATAAGGAGGCCACTGTTTTTAGTTGGTAAATGAAGAGGAAGAACATGTTATAATCAATGAAGGCTTTTAGCTAGCAGCTGCACTAGGGGAAGCCTGGGGCCGATTGGGGGTAAACAGAGGAGGTGGCGCTTTTGATCCCCGTCATCACAATCCCGTCTGCATTCATCTGATCTGTCCAAGAAGCTGCAACGAGCAGCAGAGAACTTTAATTCTCCTTCTACTGTTCCTCCTTTTGTGCTCCTACTTTAATCTCTCACGGCATGTTGAAGCATTTACTAGATGGTCGTTAATCTTTGGAGGAAACACCTACAAACAAAATAAATTGTGCTCTCAGTTTCACCCCCATCATCTTTTTATTCCTCTGTAAAGATTGTTTTTTCATCTTTGATGTTAGCTGCAAAGCTAGCTAAAAACAAACATTAACTATTGGTCGTACAACAAGGTATTAAAGAAAGAAGAGAGTGAGGATGCTTTACCTTTTCATCATTATATCAGATACAAGAAACTTGGATCAGACTCACCATAGTGCCCACGCTATATGTGGCTCCAGGACCAATGGTATGGTGGTATGGGTCTGCTGTTGCATAGACTCTGCCATAACTACACAGGAGAAAACAAGCACAAACAGAGTTTACTGTGACAACATAGTACAATACCTTAAGTCTGACAACTTCTCCAAGATGTTCACCAGACGACAAAACACAATCTATGGAAATACTGCAAACATCAGGGCTGGCATTGATCACGCCTGACAGTAAGTAGCTCAGCAGGTTTGAAATGAGTGTGGCCTTTTGAAGTGGTTCTTGCGTGGTCCGAGTGGCCAGACTAGGGGGTAACTTCTTTCTGCCCTAAATATTTTACCCCGAAATACGATTGTCAAAATGGTATTCACTGCTTTTTTGGAGTTGGAATAAATATTAAATATCAAGTAATTTGTTTTTTATACTGTAATTATTTTGCATTAAATCAATCTGGGATGTTTGCTGAAAGTGATTCGATTACCCTACCTGGAACATTTTCCACCAGCCGCAACTGGATGCAGTAGTATAAGCAGACAATGTTCAGAAGAATATGAACAGTCTGTCTCCCTCGTGTGACTCAAAGGTGTACTGCAGACATACATTACAGGTTATACATTTTGTTATTTGGGGGCCAAAATGAAATCTCCTGTGACCATCCTTTGGGTACTGACCCAGTGTTTGGGAAAAGATGTGGACTCCTTTTGACCGCTGGGTCTCCCACTTTGAATTGTGTGTGTGTGTTTAGGAACCTTTCAGGTACACACAGCAGCAACCAGCAGAATACTCATGGTAACATTGGTAGAAGTAGCCCCAGAAACAGAGTGACGCTGAGTGCGAAAAGTGGTCGGTGGAAGGTTCCTTTGTCAGAACGGCAGGTGGCGATGGTCAGTGGAAGGTTCCTTTGCCTTAACGGCCGGTTGCGTTTGCGGTGGTTGGTGGTCGGATCCTTTTTCAGAACAGCATAAGTTGATCACAGTTGGGTATTTAGCGACATGCAAATACCATGTAACGTTAAATGAAATCTTCGTACATGCTTTTCAAACTTTATTGACAATCTAGCAGATCTCAGCGACTTGCAAGTAGCGCAGCGTCTTAAATAAAGTGATGTGTGTCTTAATGCAAGGCTTTAGAAATGAATACAAAGGGATTCTATATTCATTAAGTCTGAAACGGGTCATTTGACCAATGTTTTGATAACCGACCGAAGCCAGCGGACAGAGAGCACCTGCGGACTGACTACTACCCCCCCACACCTCCGCACCCCCGGTCCGGCCAAACCGTTCGCTCGACCACCAGCCGTCACTAGGCTCTCGTTGTATTTATTTATTTCGATACATATGTCCCACTATTGTTTTAGCGTTGCCATGCCTCTCTGATTATCGCCATGTTCCCATCATCTGACCGGCAGCTCGCAAGATCTGTGGCCACCTTCCTATGATATGATCGGCAGGTCACATGATCTGTCGCCACCTTCCTATGATATGATCGGCAGGTCACATGATCTGTGGCCACCTTCCTATGATATGATCGGCAGGTCACATGATCTGTCGCCACCTTCCTATGATTTGATCGGCAGGTCACATGATCTGTCGCCACCTTCCTATGATATGATCGGCAGGTCACATGATCTGTCGCCACCTTCCTATGATTTGATCGGCATGTCGCTAAATCTGAAGACATTTTGACTTATTCCCCAAAACATAAAACCATATGGATTCATCTGAAGCAGTACAAATCAAAGGGGAATTTAATCAGTTGGGGAACACTTTGTTAATTGTTTCCTCCTTTACAAATTCCAACTACCAGATATAAACCTTATGTATGTTAGCTTTGATTGAATAGGTTTCATAATGGATAGGGAGTCTAACCCACCACAATGAGTATGCATGAGACACATAAGGCATTGGGTCGTCGATTTTAACTGGGGTCCGGAGGAGAGATCTATAATCATTTCCTCCTCTCACTCACACTAAGAACAGGCCTATGGGATGAAAATGCAATCGATGTGTCCCTATAAATGTACGTTGTAAAGGTGAGAGTGTGTGATTGCAATGATTTGTTTTACCCATTTCAATTTATGAGGAAAAGGGGACAAGTGTTTTATCTTCCACATGATGGGGAGTGGTGGCAATAAAAGTAACGTCAGCTGGAGAAAAAAAAAAGAGAACGAGAAAGATAAGAAAATAAACGGGCATAGTGATAAGAGTAGTAGATGGAGGAAGGGAGAAAGAAAAGTGATTATGAATGAAGAAAAAGATGATTTTGTGGTGTGGACACAGAGAATGATGGCACGGGGGGAAGCAAGTGTACGGTTGTAAAGAGAAAATATATCTGGAAGCAGAAAGCTGGAAGGAAAAAGGAAATGATTATGTTATATGTTAAATTGTAACGTTTAACATGTTTAGCTAACAGTTATCTGAGAGTGTTCCCCCTTCTATGCCATCTCCTTCACCTCCTTCTCTGCTCCTCTCCGGGCTCCCCGACTGCCATCTCAGCCTGCATCTCTGTCTGTCTCCTGGGGCTTATATTCTAGTCTTTTCAACAGCACTGGCTTGGAACTAATCCCCTCCCTCAACACTCCTCTCCTCTTTCATTCTACCCCTTCATCCCTCCTTCTCTGATGCCACCAGACGGCTTTATTTATATTCCTCTTTTCCTGTCTGGTTTGTTTATTCTCCTCGAGGAGTAAAGGGAGGCCACCGCAGGTCTGCAGGGCAGAGATAAGAGGCGGTGTTGCTACACTGTAAGTTTCACTGGGAGACCTGAGCAAAGGATGTTAGGGAAATGCACATGGGAGGAGGGAGAAGCAAGGGTCTAGTGCTGCAAATGACCATTTTCATCAATAATCAATCGCTATCAAGGTTTGATCAGTCTTAGTCCAATCAGAGTTAGGAATCTGTTGCTCAATACACACAGACACCGGTCTATACGTTTTCCTTAGAATTGACGGGCATCCAGTGACTGTTGTCGGTCTGCATGGTTTTCATGGTATGGGTGGAAAGAGTAAAGTAGTAGTTTTGTTACAGTGGAACCCACAGCAGCGTGAAGTAAAGGCCGAACAACGCTGACTCCAGGCTGTTAAAGGCTCAAGAAGAGCAGATAGAAACAGGACATTTGATGGTCAATCCTGATTGCATTATGCCTCTTCCGACCTGGCTTGTTAAGCAATGGGGGGGCCCAACTGCCCTAGAGAGACAGAATAGAGGCAGACTCTCTCGCTCGCCACTCCATCCACTCTGAGTTGGGCCCCTTTCATCACCCGATGATTACAACTCAGTCTCTGCTACATCTCGGAGAAAAGGAAACGTGTAAAACATGGTGGAGATCGGCGTGCCGCTCACCTGCTGTGCTTCGCTACACTGTGTTCATAACCCTCCCAAGCCCTCCGCTCACTACCTGCTCCTGATAAATCTTACATTATCAGAGGCCTACAGGCTCCTGCTTGGCGGTTCCCTATCGGCCCTGACATGGTCAATCTCCGAGCAGACTGCAGGCTCCCAGAGGGCCGAGGACAGCTGCTCGGAGCGGCACCAGGCCCTGGAGGTGAGGGGGGCGCATGACAACTGAAAGATGGAGTGGATGCCACTGCCTCACGTACTCCCCTCCACGCCCCCCGTGGCAGGATGTTAAATCGTCTTTCTGCTCATCATCTGTCTCGGTGAGCCACCGTGGAGATTGGAGGGCAGCACACAACGTGACAACATCTACCCCTGTGGGCTCACAAGGCCACATGAAAGGAGCTCCAGGTTGCAGCAGACGGAGCGTGTTAACCGAGGGAGCTGCTCGGGCTCACAGAGTACCGACCAATCACACGTCCTTTCTCATTCCAGCATGCGGGCGGAGTGACCCTGTACTAGTTTAGCATAAATAGTGAGAGATACATTTTTATTGATCAAACCTATATGGTCATTTTGGGTTTAAAACCAGATCATATGGTTAAGAATTGAAAACAACATATTCTCCAATTTAGACCAGTGAATATTTTTTATATTCTAAAAACTTTTCACACTGGAGGAGGAAAGAATAATAATGATCTGCTCTGTGCTGCTCTGTCAGGGAAGAAAGGAGTAATAAAGGGAAGGAGTGTGACGACTTGGTTAGGGTTACACAACCCTATAGTGAATGTATTCATGACAACACCTTCCTGCACTACTTTATGATGTGCTTCTGTTTTAAAGATATTAAGATAATGGCAGAAACTGGGGATTCAAATATATAGAGCCATTTGACTTATTTAATACATTACGGTTGTTACAAACAATTCTTGCGACTGAGCCTCCGTCCATCTTAACTTGTGTGTTTTTCTCCGGGTGCAGGATATAAAATGACCCTGGTTATTTACCTGCAGTGCTGTGGAAACGGAAGAAGGCCGTCCACATACCTGTCACTGTATGCAGCTGCAGCAGTAGCAGCCGGCTGGGCGTATCTGTAGGCTGCGTACCCTCCCTACGGAGAGACAGAGCAATTCATTACCACCTCACAGCCACATCCACAAGACGATCAGGGAAAATACATGTAAATAGTTTTAAACTTACATATATTTCTGCTCCATAAAAGCCGTCCTGGTACAGCACACTGTGGATAACACAAGACATGTTTTAGCATTGAAATTAACAGAGGGTGGTACGGTGCTTTACTTAAGAACCCTAAAAGGTACAAGAGGAAACATCCAGTGTTTCTAGAGCACAAGACGCCCTTTAGATAAACTCTCTCTCTCTTTTTACTGCAGCAGGTTCTGACAAACTGTGTCGGTGTCAACTCCAACCAGAGCAGCGAGGACAAGCTCTGGTCCTGCAGACGAGACGGGCCTCCGCCCACCGGACCTGGACTAACGGAGGCCCCGTTGTGGTCTGAGTGAGGCAGTTTGTGGTGAACCTGCACAGTTAGCGTCTGTTTTGGGGCTAAGTCCAACCGGGAGGCACCAACGACATTACGAGTTACTGCTGTGGGTAAGAGTCTGCTCTCTGATGGTCTGGTTTACTGATGACGGTCATGTAGGGGCGTCAGTGATACACACACAAGGTTTCATTATACAACTAAATGTTCTCGCAGTAACTGTTAAGACAACTTCTTCTCTCTTCTGACATTATGTTGGAAATTAAATCTGCCAAAATGCAACGTGCAGGCGATTGAGTTGAGGTGTAGGATCCTTGCTGGAGTCCATCAACGACGTCATAGACAACGACGTCATAGACAACGACGTCATAGACAACGACGTCATAGACAACGACGTCATAGACAACGACGTCATAGACAGCGGATTAGTGCAGAGGTCCTAGTACATCCTCCAACAGTTTCCTACACGTGTGCATGTCAACGTGTGAGCTGAGCATGCACTAGAACAGGGGTGGGCAAACTACGGCCCGCGGGCTGGACCCGGCCCGTTGGGCGTTTTGATCCGGCCTGCCGAGTATTATGAATTATAAATTATAGTAACGACCGCTGTAACGCGTCTCCGTTCCCGACTTGAGTTTCCCAAAGCACGATGCACGATGACGGCAAAAGACCAGCATCCATGTTTCTTAACTCAAGTTGGGAACGGAGACGCGGTACAGCGTTCTTTACGCGCCGCGCGGCAGAGAACTACGGTGGGCCTGAAGTGCAAAACACAACAGCAAATAGGAAAACACAACAACAAATAGGAAAACACAACGACAAATAGGAAAATAGGAAAACACAACGACAAATAGGAAAACACAACGACAAATAGGAAAACACAACACAACGACAAATAGGAAAACACAACGACAAATAGGAAAACAAAACACAACGACAAATAGGAAAACACAACAGCACATAGGAAAATAGGAAAACACAACAGCAAATAGGAAAACACAACGACAAATAGGAAAACACAACGACAAATAGGAAAACACAACGGCAAATAGGAAAACAAAACACAACGACAAATAGGAAAACACAACGACAAATAGGAAAATAGGAAAACACAACGACAAATAGGAAAATAGGAAAACACAACAGCAAATAGGAAAACACAACGACAAATAGGAAAACACAACGACAAATAGGAAAACAAAACGACAAATAGGAAAACACAACGACAAATAGGAAAACACAACGACAAATAGGAAAACAAAACACAACGACAAATAGGAAAACACAACAGCACATAGGAAAATAGGAAAACACAACAGCAAATAGGAAAACACAACGACAAATAGGAAAACACAACGACAAATAGGAAAATAGGAAAACACAACGACAAATAGGAAAACAAAACACAACGACAAATAGGAAAACACAACAGCACATAGGAAAACACAACGACAAATAGGAAAACACAACAGCAAATAGGAAAACACAACGACAAATAGGAAAACACAACGGCAAATAGGAAAACAAAACACAACGACAAATAGGAAAACACAACGGCAAATAGGAAAACAAAACACAACGACAAATAGGAAAACACAACGACAAATAGGAAAATAGGAAAACACAACAGCAAATAGGAAAACACAACGACAAATAGGAAAACACAACGACAAATAGGAAAACAAAACGACAAATAGGAAAACACAACGACAAATAGGAAAACACAACGACAAATAGGAAAACAAAACACAACGACAAATAGGAAAACACAACAGCAAATAGGAAAACACAACAGCAAATAGGAAAATAGGAAAACACAACAGCAAATAGGAAAACACAACGACAAATAGGAAAACACAACGACAAATAGGAAAATAGGAAAACACAACGACAAATAGGAAAACAAAACACAACGACAAATAGGAAAACACAACAGCACATAGGAAAATAGGAAAACACAACAGCAAATAGGAAAACACAACGACAAATAGGAAAACACAACGACAAATAGGAAAATAGGAAAACACAACGACAAATAGGAAAATAGGAAAACACAACAGCAAATAGGAAAACACAACGACAAATAGGAAAACACAACGACAAATAGGAAAACAAAACGACAAATAGGAAAACACAACGACAAATAGGAAAACACAACGACAAATAGGAAAATAGGAAAACACAACGACAAATAGGAAAATAGGAAAACACAACAGCAAATAGGAAAACACAACGACAAATAGGAAAACACAACGGCAAATAGGAAAACAAAACGACAAATAGGAAAACACAACGACAAATAGGAAAACACAACGGCAAATAGGAAAACACAACGACAAATAGGAAAACACAACGACAAATAGGAAAATAGGAAAACACAACGACAAATAGGAAAATAGGAAAACACAACAGCAAATAGGAAAACACAACGACAAATAGGAAAACACAACGACAAATAGGAAAACAAAACGACAAATAGGAAAACACAACGACAAATAGGAAAACACAACGACAAATAGGAAAACACAACGGCAAATAGGAAAACAAAACACAACGACAAATAGGAAAACACAACAGCACATAGGAAAATAGGAAAACACAACAGCAAATAGGAAAACACAACGACAAATAGGAAAACACAACGACAAATAGGAAAACAAAACGACAAATAGGAAAACACAACGACAAATAGGAAAACACAACGACAAATAGGAAAACAAAACACAACGACAAATAGGAAAACACAACAGCACATAGGAAAATAGGAAAACACAACAGCAAATAGGAAAACACAACGACAAATAGGAAAACACAACGGCAAATAGGAAAACAAAACACAACGACAAATAGGAAAATAGGAAAACACAACGACAAATAGGAAAATAGGAAAACACAACAGCAAATAGGAAAACACAACGACAAATAGGAAAACACAACGACAAATAGGAAAACAAAACACAACGACAAATAGGAAAACACAACGACAAATAGGAAAATAGGAAAACACAACAGCAAATAGGAAAACACAACGACAAATAGGAAAACACAACGACAAATAGGAAAACAAAACGACAAATAGGAAAACACAACGACAAATAGGAAAACACAACGACAAATAGGAAAACAAAACACAACGACAAATAGGAAAACACAACGACAAATAGGAAAATAGGAAAACACAACAGCAAATAGGAAAACACAACGACAAATAGGAAAATAGGAAAACACAACAGCAAATAGGAAAACACAACGACAAATAGGAAAACACAACGACAAATAGGAAAACAAAACACAACGACAAATAGGAAAACACAACGACAAATAGGAAAATAGGAAAACACAACAGCAAATAGGAAAACACAACGACAAATAGGAAAACACAACGACAAATAGGAAAACAAAACGACAAATAGGAAAACACAACGACAAATAGGAAAACACAACGACAAATAGGAACGCACAACAACATTAACTTCTTACGGAAAGGGTAGGGCCTTATAGCAGGAAGCAGCGGACGGACCCTGATTGGACAGACTTGGCGTGAGGAATTGTATGCGTGACACTTGAGAGCCCTGTATCATTTCCTGTTAAAAGACAGACAGTCCGACTGTCCAATCAGAAGGGTCCGTCCTCCTTTCCGTGAGGAGTTACAGTTTTTTGGGATTGCTTACACATTAAAATTAAAAGTAGTACACTATTAGCAAAACCTTACACTCAAGAAGCAAAACATCAGCCCATATTTGCACAACTATAAGCACATTGTCAACCTCACACTCACACACCAAAACTCTACACACAGTGATTTGCAAAACACTAAACACACTTAACATACATTACACACAAAAAAATCGATCATGAAGTCACGTCCACGACGACGACGACGACAACAACAAATGAGATCCGCGCAACACTGGTTGACCACGTTGTCAACCACGGCCTGACGCTGAGGGAGGCTGGACTGCGAGTAAGCCGATATACGGTGGCAAGAGTGATTTCGACTGGAAAATGGGTATTGTAAAAATATCTGAACTACACATTTTTGCCTGACAGTTTTTCAGAGTTTTACGAATGGATGGAGAGGAGATCCAGCATGAGGTCATTTACGTGGATGAGGCTGGGTCCAACCTGACACAAAGAACACGAAGGAGGGGAAGAAACCTCATTGGCCACGGGGCTATAGTCAATGTCCCTGGGCAACGTGGGGGTAATATAACACAGAATGGGGTTCTCCACCGCCCTGCCCATATGGGCCCTTACAGCACAGCACTCATACTTACGTTCTTGGACCAATTGCACAACATAACGGCATCAAATCAAATCGATCATATGGAATACATTGTTGTCTCACTGCATGAAAAGTGGGATTTTCATCAGTATGCGGCACTGTAAATTGTCGTGGAATTTCAGGTTTACGGCAATTTGCGGGCAACGCCGAAAACTGCTGTAAATTGTCAGAAATTGACGTGGGCCTCCCTTGGCAGTTGTCCCCCCATGACCCCCCTCCTCCTAATTCTAGGGGAGGCTTTGACATGTAAATGAAAATGCTGTGAGCTATACAAATGCAAATCAGGGTCGCAGAGGGAGTTTTAGCCCAGGTGACATTTTTTTAAAAGGTAAGAAAATCTCTGGTACAAATAGATCAGGCTCAGTAGCCTAATTATAGACTCTTACATTTTAGCTTGAATTGATTTATTTAATTCAAATATGCTAGATTACTGTGTACGCCATTAGCAACGGCAAATGTTATGTAAAAAAGATACACAAAATAACTTCTTTAAAAGATGAGTTTTAATCAAGGTAAAATGAGCATTCCATGCAAACAACATATGAATCAGCATGAGGGGTCTGCAGAGATCAGTCTCCTAGAGCTCAACTACAGTGCATAGTGGCAGGACTACAGTGACCTTTTCTTTGGTCTTACTTAAATGCACAAAGGATGTATTAACCACACATCTTCTAGCACTGCGCTCAACTGGCAGAAATGATGCTGTATGACGTGTCTGTTCCCTGCAAGCCCCAAACTTCTATTGGCTTTCCATAAAAATGTCTGTCCGGGTGGAGATGAAGCCAGGAAACTTGTGCAAGAACATGTTTAAATGCCGTACCCTTTGACACAACATTACCAACTATAAACTGCTTTATAATGGCTGGTCGTAGTTCTGCTAGAGGGTCAAGGACGGGTTCCTCAAAACTGTTAGTGTTTCCACACCACTTAGCATGAACATATGCTGACCTTTCTGCTCTGCATCTATCGATTGAGTAAGTTACATTAATATATGTTACCCGTTTACATGTCATGGCAAAACATTCAACCTCAGTGACACAAGGGTACATGTGATGATACATTGTCAACATTGCATGTCTGTCAGACTCAAGATTGTCTGGTGGAATGGAGAAAGAGGCACCACTGTACAGTTTTCTAGGGAAAGTCGTTCATTGCTTTACATAAAGCATATCAGCTGTTTCAAAGTCACAACCATTTGTCTTCCTAAAATACTGGTCCTTCCGTATAACAATAACCTCGTATGTGATTGGAGGACCCTTAGACTCCTCGTCCAATCACGTGTGAGGTCATAGGCATGACTCAGACAAAAGTACTTGTGTTACGGCTGTCACCGTGGTCTGTATTTCTTTCCTGTCTGTACCAAGTAGGCTGTGCGGCCCTGTGGACTGAAGCCCCGCCTACTTCCTGGTTTCGGTGGAGCACCACAGGTTCACTCCAGCTCCACCCATTGGTCCACCCTGTCCCAGCGCGCCCAATGGCAGGTCACCATCGCAGCCTTACCTCCAGCACTTAAGGAGAGCCCACGAGTGGCTCGAGGCAGCTTGTCTTGGCCAGTGGACTTGTGTGCCTGTTGTGTTTGTGATTGAGTGCACCTACGTAGAGTACTGTGTTTTGGGTCTGTGTTTTTGCCAGCACGGATCTGACAAGAGGGGGTGAGGTAGGGCCAGAGTTTACACTGATTTCACCACACGTAGTTCTTTGTTTGTTAGTGTCATAGGTGTAGTGGGTGCTGTGCTCTTTGTGTTTTTCCTGGTAAGCGCCTACTGTTTGTTTCAACGTATGTTCAGGCATAGTCCTCCTTTTGGGGATCTCTTTTATTTTACTTAGTTGGTCTTTCACAGCACCCTCATCCACCCTCCTTTTGTTTGTTGTCACGTGCCTGTTTTCCTCTGGTTGCAAATAAATCCTACCCTTTTACAACCGACCAGGTTCTGCCTATATGTTTATGGTCCCCGCACCCCTAGACCGTCCAGGGGGTCGTAACAACTTGCAAGACGAGCATACAAACAGACACGTGTGTTACTATATTCAGAAGAACTGTATCTCCAGTTCCTTTGTTTGGTTTTTGCTGCTTGGTGAATAATGGCGGGACGACGTCTCGCGTTCAACTCGCCTCCAACTCCTTTCCGCGGTCACCAACTTTCGGCCAGTCCGCAGACAGACAGAAGAAGCTGCTGAACGCTCTCAGTGGATCGTCTCGTCAACTCCAACAACAAACTGCCGATATCAACGAGCGGTTCGCTCCACTGGAGCGTTCGGGACTCTGCGGGTTTCTGTCCATGGAGGAGAGGAACCGACTCAAAGAAGAGGAGACGGGCGCACAATCCCACGATAGCGGTAAGAATACGTTCGATGACTGCAAGCTAAGCTAAAAGTAGCGTAGCCTCAAGCTAAGCTAAGAGTAGCCTAGTAGCCTTACAAGTGAGCAGAAACAGCTTTATTAAAGTGTGTTTTCTTTGCCGTGTCGTTTACAGGAAGCGGTGCGTCGTCTTCACAACTCCGAGACAAACTACAGGCGCTACGAACCGGAGCAAGGGTCAGATTTACAGAATATGCTTTCATTCTGCGCTATAAGGGAATATATACGTATAGATACCGATCATAACTGTACATTTTGTTTTCACAGACTATTCTCGCCTCATAATGAGGCGGTGACCTCGTATTTGCTCCGGGAAAAGTCCAGATTTAGACGACGTCATTGTGTGTAAGTGACACTGTTTCTCCTTCCTTGTTAAATGTTAATGTGACTTGCGTTTGATTTTTTTTGTATTCATACCACACTCATTTAATTGTTTTCCAGCCGCCTGTGAGACGGATTGTGAGACGGTACGCAGGAGCTTCAGGTTCAGGCGGAACACTCATTGCGAGCGGAAGCTGCGAAGGATTCAGCGCGGAGTCGAGCGAGAAGAAAGAGGGTCAGAGTTTATTTGCTGACTTGTTTCAGGCGCATTGATCGATGTGTTGTGTCCGTACGCATCGCACAGTACTGATTCATTGTTGTTTTTACAGCTGCTGGAATCGAGACAAAGTGCGCTGGCTGATGACGAGGTGGAACTCTGGAAATCCGCCACCGTGGAGCTCACGTCGGACGGAGGGGACGGCGTTGTTGGCGGGGTCTCGGGGTGGATTGTACGGTCGCCACACGCACACGAGCCGCCTGCACAACAGACCTGCCTCGGAAAACACGGCGCCAGTGACGATCTACGACCCCGAGGAGGCAAACGGACAGTTTACTGAGCTGTAGTTTTTAAACCGCCGTTACCCAAGTGTGGGCAGATCCTCACTTTGTATGCAGTTGTTGTTTGTGTGTTGTTAATAAAGCCCTTTCTTTGCATAAACATGTGGCAAATGTTCATTTTCTCTATAAATTCATTGATGTCCTGGTTGGTATCCTAATAATAGTGTAGTAGCCTACATAGGATAACCATGAAATGAATATACAGCATAATATGAATATATATAAATAAAATGAGGCGGGTGACCAATAGCGACAGATCTGCCAACCAATCACGAGTGATTGAAAGTTGTGCTTTCATCCAATCATGAACAAGGAAACTCAAGCCTGGTCTGCCCACGTGTGGTTTTTCTGCCAATCACGAGAGATTATATTCGTTAGTAAATTGTGGTTTCATCCAATAAGGAGTAAGGATATTCAAGCCCGCACGGCTCGGCCCCCCGCGGCTTCGCTGCATTCATATGCTAATTCGGGCCATTCGCACCTCCGCCAGCTCTCCACCTACGTCATGGTTCGTTTCCGACAATTTGTGGCACAGACAAACGCGACGTGCGCGGGTTGCAAATTGTCGGAAATTAGGGAGATTTCCGGGCGTTTACGGGGACGAAAATCTCACTTTTCATGCAGTGTCTGGGACAATGTGTCTTTCCACCGCTCTGCTCTGGTTCAGAACTGGTTTCAGCAACATCCACATTTCACCGTCCTATATCTTCCACCATTCCTCAACCCTATAAGATATAAGAGTTTTCTTGGCATGGCGGTGAAAGGTATATGATCTGTCTCCAGGCTGAAGGACCACTCATCCAAGCCATGGAGGAGGCCTGTGGCCAGATGGAGGTAGCAGCAATGCAACAATGGATTCGTCATTCAAGTTTCTTTCCACGGTGTCTTGCTAATGACAACGTTGCCTGCGATGTTGATAAAATTCTCTGGCCAGATCCAGCTCAGCTCACCTTGTGAAAAGTAAGTTTTTGATAATTGTGCTTTTTTCCTGTGTTGGAATGTAGCTAAGTACATTTACTCAATACTGCATGAAAGTACAAAGTACTTGAGGTTTTTTTCATATTACTTTGTACTTTTACTCCACTACATTTTCAGAGGGAAACCATATATGTTTTACATCACTGCATATGTAATAATATAGGTGATATATAATAATTATAACCACAAGAGCCATTTTCCTCTATTGAGTATGCTACTTTTTACTTTTAATAGTTCAAGTATTTCTTTTTGTGGTCATATGTTTTTACTTAATTGAAATTTTCACTGCAGGACGTGTACTTGTATTATAACAGAGTAGTTTCACGGAGTGGTAGAAGTACTTTTTCTTTTTTTTTTTTTCAAACTATCGGCGCAAATCCGTCCTCTCTCCACGTGACGGTCCGTGCCCGCGACGAACAACGCGGAGCTGAATCTATTGGAGGAGCTGCACCGAATCTCTGCACCGGCACTTTGCACCGTTTATCAGCATTCTTGTGCTTGACACGCTCATTTGATGAGTAATATTTGACTCTTGTTTAGACCGATTTCTTTCTGTAAGTAAGCGCCATGTTTTTCGTGCTTGCTAGTAGCCTAATGATGTGTGTAGTAATGTCGGCTAACGCTAGCTGGTAACGTTGGATGAAGCTTGGTCAATGCTTTATTATTATTCTATATTTCTTCATCAGTGTTGTGAATAGGGAACATTAAGGACTGTCACGGTAAAGTTGAGGAGAAACGTTAGTGTAGCGGTCGCGGGCGTGCTGTCACGTGCATGAACACACCTGCTGTCGGAGAGGTTTTTTTCTGAGACCAACGATTTATTGAGTACTGACTCACGATGAGAGGCTGATTCCGGCGGTTTGTGAGTTTCCATGAACAGGAGGACATTCACATGGCAGAACACCAGAGCAAGTATTGATATTTCATTTTAGTTTAAGCTAGTTTAAGCTAGCCTGCTAGGTTTGGCACTATGCTAACTTAGCTAAATTTAGCCACCAAAAAAGCAGTCTGTGCTTGTCAAAGACAGTGGGTGACTGTGGATATCACCACAGTCAACTAACTTAATGTTATTTTATTTAACCCTATTTTATCAAACCCCCAATGTATTTAGCTCACTTTCCATTGTAGCTCGTGTACCGCGCCCACAGTTAGCGCAGCGCTTGTCTGGTTACACGAGGAACGCAGTGAGACTCCCTATCTGAAAAGATCTTAACACCCAGTTTATCATAGGGAACGTTTACTCAGTGGCCTAAGTTATTCTTTAAGGTCATGTCTAGAATATGTACATTATAATACTGTCTTTGTGGGTAATAGGCCTATGATACAGTTTTTACTTGTACTGGACTCAAGATGTTTGTGAGTTGTGGTCAGCTTTGGTTGTGTTAAATTGTTCTATTCTTTTTAACTGTCCCCTTACAGGCTCAGCATATAGTGATCAATCCACAGTTCCCTTAATGTCCAGCCACATAAGTGAGTTGTTTATCATTTACCTTTTGTACTGCAGTGTTCATTTGGTAGCTGTCAATTAGATACATTTTTCGATTTATTTTTATAAAAAAATAAATATATATATTTTATTTTATTTATATATATATAGCTCTGGTATTTCAAATCTGATACTGCATGTTAATGTGTTTTCTTTCTATTTTGCTGGCCTTGATGTTAAACTTATCTTTTCTTACCTTTCAGATTTTTAAGAAGACAAAAAAAACTTCCTATGCAGTGGACGTGTAAGTACTGCACATTTTGTGCTGAAAAGAGGGGCTATTTACTTAAGCGTAATGCATGGGTGCCACACCCGAATATCTCCACTACCGTGCCTTCATAAGGAGTGTCTGTGCACATTTAAATCTTTCAATGACCTCAAAGTCCACTTATCAACATGGCACACTCAAAAGGACCTAAGGAACGTGAGTGAAACTGCTTTCCATTGTAAAAAAGGAGCCTGCTGTACACAACATGGTTGAACGATGGCCAGCACTCTTCACAGAGCGACAGGTAAGATAGTTTTGTTCTCAACCAATAAAATAATGCCAGTCAAAAATACATTTAAGGTGTGTGGCTAGAAATCCAAACACAGTTGAAATGTTAACACCTCTCCATCCCTACCCACCCCTCTCTACTTTTTAAGGTGTTTGCCGAGTTTAATCGAATCGCCAGTAAGAATCTTGAGGGAGACTTCTTTGAGGCTCTGGACCAGTACACCCCGCGGCTCGAAGACATTTTCAAAACAAAAAGGAACTGTTGGCCGGAAACTCAGTGAGCTGATGCAGCACATGAGCTGGATGGTAAGTAGGTTAATTTTGCTTTTGATCTGTATGATACTTCATCAATCAAGTTCTAAATGAGATGATCCAGACCAACCTGTTCTATTTTCGGTCTGACCTGTGCGTGTGCCAAATAACTCAGTTAACTGGTCTTTTCTCTCTCTGTATCATTAGACACCAGACGTGACAGTACTTCGCTCTGTTGTCCTCAAAGGCATTTTGATAATATTTGGTGACAACGCCAGTGAATTCTTCAAGACATGCTCTGTAAGTACTTACACATAAGTAAAAGTTTGGTGTGTATTAATATAAAACTATACCTGTGCTGACAGAAAATGTGATTCTATCTGCACAATATACAACATAGATTTTGTATAATAACAAAAATTAGTGTTTTAGAAGAGCATAAATTGCCAATACTGACGAATGTGTGTGTGTGTGTGTCTGTCTAGGATACAGCAAGAGACGAGGCCCTAGAACGCATCACTGTTGGTGTGTTGACAGTTGTCAGTGAAGATGGTCCTCACGAGGGTCCAAGTTCAGTGGACCTCCAGCCCATCTCCACTGCCATGATTCTGGAGGGAGGTATCGTCATGGATCACATTAAAAACTTGCCTCAGGCAGTTTGTCTGTTATTTGGGCTAACATATGCTTTGCATTTGGATTACCCAAAATGCTTTGCAAAGACAGTCAACTTCATTCAGGCTGTGATGCTTGGACTGGGAAAGAAAAACCTCCCACCAAAACTGTTAACTCTGAAGAACAGTCTCCTGGATTAGACTAGTAAAGAGCTAAATCAGCTGTCAGCAATTTAAAAGTTATAATAATGTTCTCCTGTTATTAGATAAAGTTTGATGCTTTCATGCAACTTGTTTATCTTAATTAAAAAAAAAAAAGCATTCAAGTCTGTACCATGTTATGCTGGTATGCTAATGGAGGAAATAGTGCCACTGAAGTCCTGTAGTTATCAGGTGTTTACCTGTTTATTATTGTGAGACTGTTACATGCATAGAATTAGTTCACAAAAATGTGGCGTCCATGTCATGGTACACAGTCCAATCAAACCACAAGTTATAAGTTATTTGTCTGCTGTTTAGATTCTTGGGAACAGAACACCGCTGAATAATAGTAATTTTATTGATTATTGTAAGGTGATTACATGAGTAAATGTTATATTGGAGAATTGGAATCAGAAGTAATAAAAAATGTCAAATGCTTTTTGTTCAGCCTAGACCTGTAAATGATGCAATTTTTTTTTTTTTAATAAATGCATCTGAATCAACCCAGAGAGTGTTCTTTTAAAGTATATTGTTGTGGTGTTTTTGCCTTTATTAGGTAACAACAGCTAAAAATAGATAAGAAATAGGGGAGAGAGAGAGAGAGAGAGAGAGAGAAAAGGGACAAGGACCCATTCAAGGAAATTAGTTTGTTTAATTTAAGTGAACTCAAAAAATGAGTGAGTAGTAAGTTGTGGGTATTTAGTAATTCTAAGTGGGGTTAAATTTGTATCAAGCAGTCCAGACAAAATGAAAAAATTAAGTTAACACTAAGCATTGTTATTAAGTTACATGAACTTAATTTTTTTGTTTTAGTTGTACTACTTGATTTAGTACTGCACACTTAAAATGAACAAGCTTTTCTAACTCACTAATCTTAAGACTACTGAGCTTAATTTTTTTGAGGCAACGAGTTTGCATACTTTTTTTAAGTATGGTCAACTAATTAGATTTTACAGTGTAGAAGTGCTAAAAGTGTTTTATCACAGCCGAGTGTAACTCATGCAAACAGAGTATAGTAATGTGACACGTGTGCGCTTCATATGGTAACAAAGTGTAGTTTGTGGAGTTTAATTTTGCAAAGGATCTGTAGTGTTGTGCTAATTGTGTGTGTGGTTGTGCTAATTGTGTGTAGTGTTTTGAAAAGACGGGCGCTGTTTTGAAAATCGTGCTTAAGCAATCGAGAAACTAATGTCGTTGTTTTTTCCTATTTGCTGTTGTGCGTTCCTATTTGCTGTTGTGCGTTGCACTTCAGGGCCGCCGTAAGAGGACAGCTGTGCCGTGCTTTCTGCACCGCATCAGGCTGCGAGTCCAGCTGCTCATCCCCCCCCCTCTCCCCCCCACAGGCAAGCCACCACGGAGACGTGGTCCGTTTTATACGGCAAAAACGAACACACATCAGAGCCACGGGGCCGCGCCGCCCTGCGCGCTCAGTACAACAATCGGTTTTCCAGAGCTGAGCGACTGCTGTAGAGGCACTGACACACATGAATGAGCTGAACATGAAGCTACAAGGGAAAGATCAGTTTGTGCATGAAAACATACACAAATGAGAGAGTGAGAGTCTTCAAAGCCAAGTTGACGTGGAATTGGAACTCATTGATCTTCATTGTGACGCCGTCTTAAAGGAGAAGTTCAACTCCAAACCGAGGATGCTGGTGTTGTTTGGTGGTTCAGTGTGATGAAAACCAACCAATCACGCCACAGATCCCAGTTAACGGATGAACACCTCAGATCTGTCCTGAGAATTGCCAGAACAAAGCTCTATCCATCTGATCCCGTCTGTCAAATTTCAAAAGTCAATGTGGCCCCTGAGCCAAAAGGTTTCCCACCCCTGTTGTAGAATCACACTCCTTTTTATTTGGAAGAGTGAAGTAGGTCGTGTGGTAGAACAATGACGAATTTGTCTTTGCTGCTGGTTTGAATTATTCAGAAGAAAAGCTTCAGTTATTTCTAGTACTTTCAGAGATTTTCTTTTTGCGGAAGCGCTGTACTCTCCAGTATGCAGTCGCTTGGAGCACCGGGGTCGAGCCACTGTGCAGCTTCCTTCTCTCCAGGTGCTTCAAACAGTCATTGGCTAGTTATGTGATGCGTGTGTCTGCTTCACATGTTATTCTAAAAGCCTCATGGACCCTGCAGAGCCTTTTTAGAACGAGCATGAACAGACTGAATGTTGTGCGTGTTGTGTCCCGTCAGAGCGGTTGCCTGTGTGAAGTGGAAGGAAATTTGCGTCACGAGGAACGTTGCAGTTCCAGTGATGCAGACACCGTGCAGTCACATGACCATCACATTACAGGAGCTCAGTTTGAAGCTACATCCAAACCAAGCAGCACCTCGTTCTTTGTTTTTCTGAATAAATCCTGAAGAGCAGATTTAGTTTCAAACTCCCACCAAACGCTAACTGAGCAACTCCGTAGTTCCATGTGGTCGCCTACTCTCCATCGCTCAGCCTCTCGCCTTCTCTTCTCATTTCATTCCATTCAAGTCCAACACCCTCTCTCATCTTCTGTCTTTCTCTCCCCATTCGAACCTCTTGTGTGGATGCAGCTCTGCAGAGGGACGTGGTTATTAGCTGTGATGGCCGTCTCTCTCTCTCTCTGGAGCAGGCCTATCGAGGTGTGCAGGCCTCAGCAGCCGTTCACAGCCCAATACAGAACGACACGGTGGGAAAAAAAGAAGACAAATTTGTCCGTTCTGGAATCAAAGAGCAATTTTCCGCTCTATTAGAAGGCAGCAGTTTTGTTTTTCACTCGTGGATCTTTTGCTCGGGCTTGTGTGTATGTGTGAGTCCGTATTTATTTGTGTGTTTGTGTGTTAACTCCTGTGCATGTGTTTGAGTAATACTGTGAATCCCATTTGTGCAGTAGCATGTTTTCAGTCTCATCTCGTGTCATACTGTGTTTATTTGGTCCTATGCGTCTGGTTCAGTTGTGTGTGCGTGTGTGTGTGTGTGTGTGTGTGTGATTGGGTACTCACGCTCCATAGCCCGGGATGGGTGGAGGAGGAGGTGCAGCACGGAATGTGTTGTAGACGGCGCGACCCCTTCCTCTCAGATGGGCCACAGCTGCTCCTGTACCCGGGTAAGGAAACCCTGTGACTGAGAGAGAGCGCACAATACGTTACCTTTAAAAAGTACAGCAGCTCACTGGCCACTTTGCATCAAACACACACACATGGAGATCCACTTGGACACTTGGAGGAATAAAAAAGTGTGACTTTCGATCAGACGAAAGTACGGCGTCTTGAACGTGGTGAACAAGAAGAGGAGCTCCTGGGGGGAGGCGAGTGGGGGAGGGTTTGGCAGCAGGGACACAAAGCAGATGGCCTGCATTGTTTGAGGCTGATTCAGCCTGAGGCCATCCTTCATCAAGCACACACACAGGGGTCACCCCTACAGGCCCAGGGTGGCATAGTGATGTGATGCTTCAGCTGAAGGTCCCAGTTCAACCTTCAGTCAACGGGGGAGCAAGGCCTTCACACGCACACGCGTGTGCTAACACAGACCTTGATGAGCACACACAGACGGCGTGGCCTAGCATTCATGCTCTCATTATCCACGCTGGTCTGTGCACACGGGCCGCCGGACCTCCTCTGAGGAGCACGGCACCGATTAGTTGTTGCAGTTGCTGTTGTTGTGTGCAGTTAAAGAAGAAAGATGCAAACTACAGTAACACTACACAGGCGTCATTGTGCGCTGAAGAGTCACCGCCCCTTTAGATGCACATCATACTTTTCATTATTACATATACAAGTCATTTCATTACATTCCTTTTAAAACAAGTAACTTTTTGATGTTGACAGTTCATTGATCAGCTCTGATAAACCTCAAGCAGATTGTTCAAGTTTTTACATTTTGAAACAAACTTTATGGAAAATAACGGTCCATTACGGTCCAGGGTGGGGGTTGGCGGCGCTGACGGTCCATTACGGTCCAGGGTGGGGGTTGGCGGCGCTGACGGCCCATTACGGTCCAGGGTGGGGGTTGGCGGCGCTGACGGTCCATTACGGTCCAGGGTGGGGGTTGGCGGCGCTGACGGTCCATTACGGTCCAGGGTGGGGGTTGGCGGCGCTGACGGTCCATTACGGTCCAGGGTGGGGGGTTGGCGGCGCTGACGGTCCATTACGGTCCAGGGTGGGGGTTGGCGGCGCTGACGGTCCATTACGGTCCAGGGTGGGGGGTTGGCGGCGCTGACGGTCCATTACGGTCCAGGGTGGGGGTTGGCGGCGCTGACGGTCCATTACGGTCCAGGGTGGGGGGTTGGCGGCGCTGACGGTCCATTACGGTCCAGGGTGGGGGTTGGCGGCGCTGACGGTCCATTACGGTCCAGGGTGGGGGTTGGCGGCGCTGACGGTACGCCAAAGTCGGTATCCCCCCCGTTGGTGGATGTGGCCCACGGGCCGGAGTTTGAGACCCGTGACTTAAACCTAATTGTCATTTTGAACCCTGAATAGGATTCTGGTTTTGTCTGTGTTACAAACAACGATGTAGAGGAGTGTAATTTATAGTTATTAGTAGTAGTTTACAGTACAATACTGTAATATGTTCAAATCATCAAAGTCTGTGACAGTTATGAAAAGATGAGTAGTGATGATGCGCACATTCGACGACTGTGGGTCAGTGGGGAGCAGGTCGTCCTCCAATCAGAGGGTTGTCGGTTCGA
This sequence comes from Gasterosteus aculeatus, assembly GCF_964276395.1. Classification (NCBI taxonomy): domain Eukaryota; kingdom Metazoa; phylum Chordata; class Actinopteri; order Perciformes; family Gasterosteidae; genus Gasterosteus; species Gasterosteus aculeatus. The sequence goes on along the minus strand of NC_135692.1, from coordinate 455,903 downwards.
TCCCAGGCTCTGCTAACCCGCATGTCCATGTGTCCTCGGGCAAGACACTTAACCAACATGGCTCCTGTAGCTGCGACTACAGTGTGTGGATGTTAGTGACTGATGGCAGGTGTCACTGTGTGTGGTTCTCCTGTCATCACTGTGTGAATGATGTCATGTAGTGTTAAAGCGCTTTGAGTGGTCAGAAGACTAGAAAAGCGCTACACAAGTACAGGCCATTTACCATTTACATTCAATCTGTGATTATAGTACAGCATGGTTCTAATTAAAATGATAATAGTGTTTAATAATCAGCATATGAAGTTATGTAAAAGAATATCTCCATTTAACAAATGTTACTTTATGTGTAAAGTTGTGTGATCAAATAGTTTGGGTTAGCTGTGTTTTTCCAAAAGATTAACAATATTCAATATTTTGTGCATGCTTTTGTTTTGTCTGTGTGCTTTAGACCATGACAAGGCTGGTTTCAGAAATGACAGTAGCTTTCCTAAAAGAATACATAAATGTATTATGTAATCCATTCTGTCTACTCCTGGTGTGTAAAGGGCTGTATTTTAAATATGTAACAGTGGGTGATTGTGATTTAATCCCTAGCGACTACAGGCTGAAGCTGGTTTCATACTAATGAAAGGAATATATTAACACAGTACTAACATCCCGAGAGAGAATGGTTGATATTGATTACAATGTTACTTTAGTCAGCGAATTGCAGAAATGGAATCTTCTCTGTAGAGACATGAACTCCTTTCAAAATAAAAGCCCTCATATTCACATTCTGTTGCTATTAAGCAAAACCTTCTCCTGTTGTCAGGAAATGTGCACAACATCACAGTGATGGATTGATAATTTAGAAGTCTACAGAGTTGTTTTCTGTACAGTTTAAAACTACATTTTAAACTGCCCACACTGGTTTTGTAAAACCAGTTAATGAATAGTTTCATGTGGTGACCTTTAGGTTGGGATGGGTTAAACAAACAGAGCACTTACACCCAGGACTGTGCTGTGCGTGTCCCATGAGGAACAAGTCAACGTTAACTCATCTTAATTATGCCACATACGGCTGTGGTAGATAAATAGTCCAATAAAACCATCATTTACTAAATGAACATCATGCTCTAGTGAAGATAACTACAGTTTTAGACCATAAACTGTTTGCAATGTTTACTGAGGAAATGCTGCTGCTGGTCCCTACAGAGAATGTATGTTTTAAGACACTTCTGCTTTACTCTTTGAAACCCATGGTTGCTGTCTGGTCTAACTTTATACGTAATACTCTGCACACTCTGCTAGCATTATTTCTCTGCCAGTGTACTTGACTGATACCTCACTAGCAATTATTGCAAAAATAAATCGATTTACTTAGAAGAAGTAGCGAGGCATCTTGACAAGAGAAACTTGCATGTACGATGACCTGCATGCTGTAAGGTCAATCAGATTCCAGTCCTCCGAGATACCAACTATCTGCAGCAGCAAAGAACACATCATGCTCCACTGTAAGTGCCCCCACCATCCATCTCGCTGTCTCTCTGCAGGAGGACAGAGGTCTGCCTCTCCTTACTCTGACCACTCAGATGGGGTTCCTATGCCACGCAGTCCATCGGTGACATATTCCGAGGAAAATATCAGTTTCCCCCAGTTGCCCACACCTTCCCTCTCATTCTCAATATCAGCCGCCGGTATATTCAATTCCTCTTTGTGTGTGTGTGTGTGTGTGTGTGTGTGTGTGTGTGTGTGTGTGTGTGTGTGTGTATATGCATATGAGTGAGCATGAGGACGTGTATGTGCATGTTGCTGGTGGTGTGACGTATATAACAATGAGCAATGGCTTGTGTGCGCTACAGCAGTGCTGTAACAAGCCATGAATCATGGCAGGCCTTTCGCCTGACAGCCAGCAGGCCCATAAAACCAACAAATAACATACACTGGTACACATCTGCATGAAAAACTATCGCACATACATGCACTATTAATGCAGCGTGTAATACAATTACTGGTGATGCGAGATAGGGTCGGTTGGAATTAAAAGTATTATTTAGAAAGGCCACTTTAATATGTGATATGTATCTGTGTGCGTTTGGTGTGCCACTATAATTATGGCGTTGCATCTCAATACCAGGATAGTGACTGGGCACAAGGCTTTATCATTGTGTCTTCAAATCAATCATCTGAAAAATTGGGGGATATTTAGGTAAATTACATTCGCTAGCTGGAGTGGCAGAATGACTGCCGATAAAAGTTCTTCTGAAATGGATGCAGATCCTGTTGAAAAGTATCCCTGAGGGAAGTGAAATGAACTGCAACTTTATAGGAATGGTTTTCCATAAAAATCACATGTACTCATCCAAAGTTGAAAGGATTTCAAATGACACGTTGGGTCCATCTGGATGGGACAAGGCTCAAACATTCTGTAGTATTCAAGCAAAACTAGAAAGAAATTTTCTAAAATCTGTCCATACCAGGCCATAGATATCAAGCCATAGATATCAAGCCATAGATATCAAGCCATAGATACCAGGCCATAGATACCAGGCCATAGATACCAAGCCATAGATACCAAGCCAGAGATATCAAGCCAGAGATATCAAGCCATAGATACCAGGCCATAGATATCAAGCCCTAGATACCAGGCCATAGATATCAAGCCATAGATATCAAGCCATAGATACCAGGCCATAGATACCAGGCCATAGATACCAGGCCATAGATACCAGGCCATAGATATCAAGCCATAGATACCAAGCCAGAGATACCAGGCCATAGATATCAAGCCAAAGATACCAAGCCATAGATACCAGGCCATAGATATCAAGCCACAGATACCAGGCCATAGATATCAAGCCATAGATACCAGGCCATAGATACCAAGCCATAGATACCAGGCCATAGATATCAAGCCCTAGATACCAGGCCATAGATACCAAGCCATAGATACCAGGCCATAGATACCAGGCCATAGATATCAAGCCATAGATACCAAGCCATAGATACCAAGCCATAGATACCAGGCCATAGATACCAGGCCATAGATACCAGGCCATAGATACCAAGCCAAAGATACCAAGCCATAGATACCAGGCCAGAGATATCAAGCCATAGATACCAGGCCATAGATACCAAGCCATAGATACCAGGCCATAGATACCAGGCCATAGATACCAAGCCATAGATACCAGGCCATAGATATCAAGCCATAGATACCAGGCCATAGATACCAGGCCATAGATACCAGGCCATAGATATCAAGCCATAGATACCAGGCCATAGATACCAAGCCATAGATACCAGGCCATAGATACCAAGCCATAGATACCAAGCCAAAGATACCAAGCCATAGATACCAGGCCATAGATACCAAGCCATAGATACCAAGCCATAGATACCAGGCCATAGATACCAGGCCATAGATACCAAGCCATAGATACCAGGCCATAGATATCAAGCCATAGATACCAGGCCATAGATATCAAGCCATAGATACCAGGCCATAGATACCAAGCCATAGATACCAGGCCATAGATACCAAGCCATAGATACCCTGGCCATAGATACCAAGCCATAGATACCAGGCCATAGATACCAAGCCATAGATACCAGGCCATAGATATCAAGCCCTAGATACCAAGCCATAGATACCAGGCCATAGATATCAAGCCCTAGATACCAGGCCATAGATACCAAGCCACAGATAACAAGCCACAGATATTAAGCCTTGGAAAACATGTCATTGCGTTCTGCTCTGTTGTTTTCCTCCAAGAGAGTGATTTTGATTTTGTAAGATTTTGCAGCATAACTTAGTTGAATGGTTAAAGTTTTCTGTCTTTTGTTTCCTCCGTAAGGAGTGATTTTTGGCATCTTTCATAGTGCCTACAGTTTTAAGGAGGGTTTTTGTTAAGAGACGAGTGCTCACCTGCTATTTTTATCAAGTTGAAAGTCTTTTGTTTTTCCTCATAGAGTGGAGTGACTTTTGTTTTATATTTTTTGGAGCCTCACTTGCTCTTAAACTATTTATTGGAGGAAGTGTGTTCTAGATAATTTTGATAGTTATTTTCTCTGCCTTGATAGATCTGAGAGATTCAGTCTTTCCAATAAAGACACAAATCCTGTGACAACCCTGCGCCTGTGTCCTGCCGGGCTGTGACAAAATCTCATGTAGCAATATAAATACTTTAACTTCTATGGTATTCATATTCAAACAGGCGTTGAACTGATCTATCGGGACACCATTGGTCTTTTTGTAATCTCATAATAGATATTGATTAGAAATCCATTATAGCACTGATAGGATTTCTGTGACTGTTGATGGGAAAACATCTTCAATTCAAATATCAATAAATACTATATATTAAGCCGGTATTATTTCCAGAGCTTCAATTGGATGAGCCACTCCTCGCCAACGCACAAAGGCCAGTCCTGATGACTCACTCAGAGGGACTCAGGTCCAGAAGGCAGCTATTTGTCATGTCACTCGCTCGTCACATTAGTCCTTTAGCTCTAACCCAACTTAGTGCTTATGTTACCTAAACCTGACAACCTGTGAAGAAGGAAGGTTTTTTTTAAATGCCTGAAACAAATATTGATACGCCACCCTGAAAATAAAGCGGAGGCTAGGTGGGTTTCTTGCTATTTAAAACATCATTTTGAAAGGCAGAGTTGATAGCTGTGACCTCGGCTGGTCCTGGACCAATGACGGTGTGCCAATGTGACCAAGCCCGGCGTTGAGCTTGTGTCGCCCTTCCAACTTGCAAATGCTTTTGCATATGTTAAAAAGGCCCGAGCCGCTTGCCTCGTTACTTCCTTGCATGCATTTTGCATTTTAATCTTATTTTGTGTGTTCTAGGGAGAGCTGCTCTGCCAAGCCCAACCCACACAGGCACAGTCACAAACACACACTGTACAACACCCCCCCCCCCACACACACACACACACACAGACACACACACATCGTCCTGCTTTGCATATACCCAGTGTAGGACACAGTCAATCAATCAGTATTACATTTTCCTCATTGTCCTTCATGCCCATGAAGTCTATTTTACTCAAACACACATGCACACACGTATACGCATACACAGTCTGGTTCCCCATTTGCATTACAATTGCGTACCGCGTACGTGTGTAAGTGTCTGGTTGCGTTGTGCTGGAACACTTATTTATCGGACAGGCCTTCATTAAAGGAGAACCCTTAGAGACAGGTTTTTATTTTGGATTCCTTGTGATATCTTTAATTTATTGTATGTCAATAACAGAGATTCTTGTTTCATGTAGTGAGAAAGTCCCCAAGTAGTCAACACTGACAGAATCTTCAGGGGACCCCCCCAAATAATCCTCATGAACAGCGAGCATTGCTGCTGTCAGTGCTCACAGCTACTAAGGTAGCAGCTGGCGTCTGGTTGGGGGGATCAGGTGGACTAATAATCTCTCCCTAACCATGTGTGCATTGACATCATATTCCCTACATGATGCAGAGAGTTAATAAACACCTTTCCTCAATTAAAACAAAAAAAGCTAATGCAATCCAGGCAGAATTTCCGAATATATTTTGGTACATAAATGTAATTTCTAGTACAAATTAAGCTTCACAGCATGAATCCGTTTACATAGAAATTAGGTTCTGGCAGGAAAAATGTGTTACTGTACAGAGTACAAGTATCACAATTCTAACACCATTGAACACTGAGTTTGTTACGTTGAAGCAATGCTGAAGGGTTAATCTTCATGGAAACATCCCTACAGCCATCAATGAGTCGAATGCTGTGATACGTAAAAGGAAAGCCAGAGAGGGCGCGCCGAGGACCGCAAGGTTGGCGGTTCTGAGCCCCGGCTGCTCCATGTCGAAGTGTCCCTGAGCAAGACACTGAACCCTTAATTGCTCCCTGGGCAGAAATTAAAAAAAAAAAACTATGGATAAAAAATGTCGTTTTGGATAAAAGCGTAATCTGAACTAAGAACGGGTCACTTCTGTTGCCTAAACCAAAAGTTGCTGTGTCTCAATAAACAATAATAAGTCTCACTTTTACTTTTACAACATTGTTGATATAGTTTGGTTCAAGTATACAATGGTAGAGCTAACATTTGACAGCGCTCATTTTATAGGCTGTCAATCAAAATAGGTCAAAATTTGCTATCAGCTATCAAAATTTGATAGTTGAGTGTGTGTTATTAGTCCATACATACCAATGAGTGTCTGCTTGTTCTGTTGGATGCGAGTGTGAATGCAATAGACACACTGTACATGTATAGCTACATTCTTACATGTGAGTGTGTGAGCATGGGAGTATATGCAAGTGGGGGTCATCCGTCATTCTTCTGAATGGGATTTGCGCACAATAAACCTGTAGCCGAGCCCGGCAATGGAGATGGAGTGCACTGTCAGCTGGCCAGGATTTATGGAGGCCGATTCAGCTGATGGGTGCTGCGAAAGCCGTCTGATAAAGAGTGATTAATCGCCCTTACATCCCGCTTTACATCCTGCTTTACTCCCTCCCCAAAATAGATTAAATGCACTCATAATCATTCCAGAAGAAATCCAAATCCCACGCATTTTAGATTACAGGAGAGTATCTTTTTTCTTTTTTCATTTTCATAGATGAATGCAGGAAGGATGTAGAGTGGAAGTGTGGATATTTTCTCCGCTGTGAATTAATGGGCATATGAATGTCAGTAGTGCCGAGCAACACAAAAGATTCTTATGAAGGTACAATGTAAAAAAGGATTTGAACAATAAGTCATAGTAACGTCTTTCTGTTATTTACAACGTATCATGATGATTTATACAATTACAACTTAATTGTATGTTATCAGTATTCCAACTCAGGTTTTTCTAAAAATTGTAAATTTCAACAAGTTTAATGAACTGAAAACTGTATTAGTGTGTACTGTATTAGTTATAATTACGCTTATGTCCAACAGTCAAAGTGAAGTGGCACTTTTTAAAGCGATTTCATTTCTATTGGACGCCCATGTAAAATGATCACAATCTACACAGAAATACAAATGCATACATTCTACTGAAAAACAGCTGCATCACTAACCAATGGAAATAGCAGACGGCGAACTAACCTAAACACGCAGAGGATTAAGACGTCCGGATCACAAACGTGACCTGGACCTCATTCGTTGGCTCAGCGAACCAAGTGGCGGATGATTATCGTTAACCGGCGAGACGATGAACATGAGTCGACGTTTGAAAACTGGCGCGACAGCTCGGAAAAGAAAGCCTGAGGTGAGTGGATCCATCAAAAATATACAGGTTAGTAAATGTAGAGAAAGTTGTTGTCGTGTTGATATATTGTCCGTAAATGCATGACACTAGAGGTTAGTTTAATGCAGTTGATCCAATATGGCAAATAGAACAGTGTTAAAGTAGCGTTAGCTAACTTAGCGTTAGCTTTCAACCATTGAGCCGCGTAAATCCAGATAACACGAACGGTTGTTGACCAACAGTATATGAAGTCCTATTGTTATTAATGTTTCAGAGGACATTTAGAAAAATATAATTTAATTAAGCCAACGTTCAGGGGGGTCAGCCTATGGGGTAAAAGGTCTGCAGCTAACACAGGTTAGGGACCTAATGTTGGCTAACATTACACCCTTGCACATTTGTTAAATTGCCTTGCAAATAAATGCTTTGCTACTTGTTAAAAGACCAACCCTTTCATGTAATGCCTTTACATGTCATTTATATCAGCTCACACAAACACTTGTTCCTGGCCCCTCTGTCAAAGCGTTGAACCCATTGTGGCCCGCGAGTCAAAAGGTTTGCCCACTCCTGAATTAGACTACTCAAAAGTGTAAGGCAACAATAATGTTTTTAAGTTGAACCCCCTTGATTTTTTTTACAGTGTGTGAACAAATAGAAAAATGTAGAGGGCCCATACAAAACCGCCATGACTGATTTTCCTTTTTTTCCCGATGTGTAGTTTCCCCCTTAGGAGGCATAGGGTGTCACTTTGTGATCGCTCTGGCTATAAGCAGCCTACACAATACAAGAAACACTGAACATGTCTACGTGTGTGTGAGTGTGTTTTATGCAATAAGTCACTGTGAACGCCTCTAATGTTACTTGATGAGGGACGAAAAGATTGGAGCCATGTCTACATGTTTCATATATAGCTAATGACAAAGGTTACTTCAGTTCAATTAATTTTATTTTGTACAGCTCAAAATCACAAATCACAAATTTACCTTAGCGGGCTTTTGAGTCTGTACATAACGGGATGAAAAATGATGGTGAATGATGACATGTAGTGTAATAGAGCTTTGAGTGGTTGGAAGATAAGAGAAAAGAGTCCATTTATCATTTGCCATTTAAAACCCATTGGAGGCTGTGCCACTTTGTCATCACTTTAGCAACTGACCTACAGTAATAATAGAAAAAGGCAAAAGTTGAAACACAACCAAACGTTGGCGCTAACTACTTGGTAAAATCACTAGAAACTGAAAACAAAGAACAAAATGCATTAAAAGTACTTGATCACACAGGAGACACGCAGCAGTCTCCACTTTCCTTCCATCAGACCACAAAGTGTTGTCTTGGATGTGAAGTACTTAAGTTCTAATGGATCCATCGCAATACATTTCTAAAGAAAGTATGATATTATAATGAATTGGAGGTCAGTGACATAATGCCTCATAAACTCAGGGCGTAGATGTTTAGTAGTAGGTTTACACTTTCCATCCAAGTACACCCTAAATAACTCCCACACCAACACAAGTGTGTGTGTGTGTGTGTTTGCTGCTCGAGGAGGCTTTGAATGGCCACTAACAATTCTTAAAATGTCCCTGGACAGTATACCAAGGTAACATGAATTCAGAACCCCCCCAAACGGACAGTGATGAATAAACAACAATCACTAAAGAAAGTTTGTTTCTCAGCTGAGAGGGCCAGTGTGCAGAGAAAAGAGCCTTTGAATTAAAAACCTTTAAACATGTCAGATCTGCTGTTCACTATTGCTCAGCTTGTGCTTCCTCCTGAGTGGGTCTCAATCACATTATTTGTATCATTAAGTTGTTTTCCTTCCAGCTTCAAGGGTTGTAAAATGTATTTTGTTGCGTATCGAGTATCGATATAAAGTGAGAGAGCAGAAGAAATGTCCTCAGTTCTATCGTAGATGTCTCTTCTATCTCATGGACCGGTTCTCTTGTCTTTGTTTAGATGTTAAATAGACTGTATTGAATGTCTCTTTTCTAGTCTTCTAACCACTCTAAGCTTTTTAAATACATGTCTCCCCCATTACTCACCCATTCACTCCCATTCATACTCTGAGCTTTAAGGTTGAGGTTTAGGAAAAAGGAGAATTATTGTAACAATACGATCTACCGGTGTTACAGTTGTGTTCTAGAGCAGCTGGAGAATAATACCTGGATATACACGTATAAACACAGGAGAGGCCCACAGGCAGCTGGGAGAGATGGATGGCCTCTCTGCCGGGCTGCAGATTTACAGCAGAGCTGTAAAACTGTCTGCGAACCAACAGATTTCAGACTAATGAGCAAAGAGTAGAGCGGTTAAGAGGAGCGAGTGATCTCAGCACTTCCACCAAACCAAAGCTACCTGCCACTTGAAACTGCTCACACGTAGCATGTAAATCTCAATAAGACAAAGGAAAGAAGTATTCAATAGCCCATTATTTGTTCAGCAATGTACTTTTCTTTTCAGAACTGTGTGATTGTTTACCTGCATAAAATTCTGGGCCATATACTGCTCCGACCACTGGGTTCAGCTTCCAGCCTGGACAGGAGGGACACACACACACACAGGGTGAACGTTAGTATTGCTGAAATCACTTATTTGTTTGTCCTCCCTGTCTCTTTTTCACGTTATCATTATTACCTGGGACACTCATTAAAATGTGCTGTCGTAACAAATGTTGATTCTTGTAGTTTTGGTGTTTGTGATGTGATGTGTGTTTGTGGACGAATGAGAAACCCTTCAGGGCTCATTCTCTCTGTCTCTTCACCCCCAGACAGGGTGGAGTTGTGCCTCTGTTTGTGTGTGTGTGCGTGACTCGTTTGGCCATTTAATTCCATCCCCGCCCCCCCTTTGCTGGTCCTGCTCCCTGGTTTCCTCCCCATCATAGCGACAGCCCTGCATGCTCATGTCACATGCAGTGCAATGGGATGATGGGCAAGAAAGCTTGAGTGGAGAAAACTGGAGGGAAAACAGAAGGAACTAACAAGGAAAGGAAATGAAAGGACAGCACGTCTCAGGAGACGGCCAGAAGAGCTGGGACAGGATGGAAGAGAAGTCTGAAATCTTACCATTGGCGTAAGGGTTGGCCACCTTTTTGTTGGTCATCACTCTGGCCGTGGCATTGTTGACCTGTCAGTACAGAGGTTGAGGTTAGTGTGAGAGCAGATACGCAAACAAGGAACAGAACAACACGTGCAGACTGTACGTAATCCACATCACAAGCTCTCGCCATGCAGCTACTTCATCTTTTCAGCAGGTGATGCGACATGCATGAGTCATAGTCTACTGTGGAAACTACAAAGGACGTATGAACACACGAGTGATCGGGGACACTAAGATGCTTGCAAGTTACACTGTATTTCAATCAAAGAGCTTGTGCCCAGTTGTGGCGTTGCAGACAAATGTCAGTAAGACCCAGTGTGTCTGCAGCAGAACGCTGTCTGGGCTCCAGATGGACGGTCGACGCCAAGCGCAGAATAATGGGACGTCGTTGTGAGTGCTGTGTGCACAGGGTCACAGCCATGTTTGACTTGGTGATACTTACAAGTCCACAACAAGAGCTCACTGCTCCTTTTTTACTACACTTTGTAGTTTGAACTGCATGCATTGCTGCATCCAAGAAATGATCTGAATTGAAGTGAATATGAATAGATAAATAGATACATGTTTCGACAGTAAGATGTTTGGGGGACATCCAGATTTACATATATCTTACATTCTTATGTCTTTTTCTCCAACATAATTCAATCTTGCAATATAATATCACTCACGGTGACAGTACACGCCTCAAAGGAATGTTAAGGAAGATGGTGTTCTGCGTAAAAAGGGTCAACACGTTTGCTTCATACAAGTCTTTTTGTTGGCCAAACCAAACCGCATCCAGATCCCCGGTTTGTAGAGCTGTGTTTTCTAGACACACCATCCTCCTCATCCTCTGTCCTTTGTACATGTTATCAGGACAAAATAGTAGTTGCAGAATATGGACCTCAATTCTAAGACAAGTTAAAACACAAGTATCTTCCTTAGAATTGTTCTGCTATATGGACCTTGATAAGATCAAATGTGAACATGAAAGAAGAGACAGATGGAAAGATGGAGAGACATTTCACTCCACATCTAAAGATGATCCCATCCAAGTTGAACACTAGCTGCTGAGGTTTGAGCCGTTTAGAAGGAGCCTTCTAACCCAAATCCAAAGTATTTGAGCCCATGCACATGCGCTAGACGCCAGCACACCCCACACACCCGACACAGTTCACCATTTCTGTAAAACAACAGCAACAATGCAACACACTCACAGCACTGAACAGGTCTGTCTTTCTCTTTGTCACACACACTTACGGATCAGGGTTCAGCATGCAGCGTTCAAGGTGCAGCAGGCAGGAGAGAGCAAATGGATGTGGGTAGAAATGTCAGGCAGGCAGAGAAAGGGACGAAGGTTGAAAAAAGAAGAAGGGGGTAAGGTAAGGGGAGACAGGAAAGAGGAAGGCACCTCTATTTTGCGTCCCTCTACGATTGTACCATTTAGTTTCTCCCGTGCACGGTCAGCATCTGCACTCGTTTCAAATGTTACAAACCCAAAGCCCTGCAGTGGCCGGGAGGTGGGGTTGGAAAACAAAAGCGACAGAGGGAGGAAGTCCAGAAATAAAATGATGAAACCAATAGGGGGAGGAGAAGAAGACACAAAACACAGATGAGAGAGCTGCAGGTCAGGAGGAGGTCTAGATCCAAAAGCAGAGACCAGAGAGACTTCTCAGGCTGCTCAGACATACATGAGAAACCAGCGGTGAGGACGACTGGGGACACAGACAAGAGCTCTGATTTTGTGTTTTTATTCTCCGGTCCATCTCTGTTGCTCATGCACTTGCAAAAACCACTGGGTCTAACGGAATTAGCTGATGGAATTAAGGCCTCCACACACACACACACACACACACACACACACAATGGAGTTTGCGATGTGCATATGGTTGTGCGTGTGCGTGTGCTCTGCTGCTGTGCAGAGACCCCAGTGGGAGTGCAGATGAGTCCCATACAATTACAATCTCCACGGTATCCGTGAGCCCCGGGACGCAGCTCGCTCAGGAGACCCTGTCTGCACGTGAACTGAGATGCAGCTACCGCAGTCTGTGTGCGCTGAAACATGCCTCAGAAACCAAACGGCAAAACTCCTGGCTGTCAATGAGCCTAAAGCAGGTAGAGTGAGAGCTGTTCTGCCATTAACTCACTCCAATGTTCCTTTGTACCTTATCAGGGTTGTTGAACTTCAGCAGGGACTTGCAAAGAGACATATGAAAGCTCTGGGCACCTTATCAATCACACTTATACCTGCCGACTGACAAGTTCATCATTTGTGCAGTATACAGGGCTGCTGGGACAAGGATTTCCATTAGGACAAGGACGTTAGCATTACACGTATTCCCCGGACAAGAAGTCAGTGGGACTCTTCCTTAGGATTTTGGATTATTAAACCAAATATCCCGATTCTTACATTTGTTGTGCAGTGTGGAAGCAATGACTAGAAATGATTTATTCGTCATTTCTCCAACCTACAGTTATGTCAACAATCACAAGGTTAATCGCTGAAATGTCTCAACAGTAAAGACCCGTCACAAGGGTCAGGAAGCACCGCTATGAGACGATCAGGGACCAAAGGAACTCGGGTAGGAGGGAAGGAGCCGGGTTTGGGTTAAGCACTTTTTCTTGCAGTCCAGTGTATTATATTTAGATGCTTGGCCTATGAAGCAAAAATTCTTTGTTCTAAGATATTTTTTGACAGGTTGCATATATGCAAATAATATCAACGATAACAATAGGAAGATTTATTTTCTGTGTAAGATCTACACACCTTATTTCCAACCACAGTGCATTTAGTTGATGGGAGCAAACAAACCATGATCTTTAACCAATGTAGTTCTGTGGCCTAACGTTGTGTCTCATTCACAAAGATTCAGTTAATATGGGTGCAGCGTTGCCCATCTGAAACATTGGAGAGTCAGTAATAACCTTTTCTATCGTACAATCATCTGATAGCAATGAAAATGGGTGTTCAAGTGGTAACTGACAGGACTGGTTGTTGAAGCCAAGATGCTGGCTCTAGATACCCAGCAGGCCACTGGTGTCTGAGCGGTTGAGAGGTGGTAACCACAGGTAATGCTACGCATCGTTTCCTGTATGCTTCGACCAACAAGGCCTTGCTCTGTGTCAATCCTGATCGGGCTGCGTTATTAATAGACAACTATACCCTCCAATTCATCTAGATGTACTGACGCTTAGTGAAGGACAGATTACACTGTATTTCTGTAACACATGGCGAGTCCTTTGAAGACTTGAGGTATGTGTGGTTTGTTTCGGTGGAGGCTGATGGACATCAGTAAGGTAGCCCTACCTTTTGAGTCTAGTTCCTACTAGCCTTTCAAATATCTGCCATACACACCGTCATACCGTTTTATAGGAAGGTAAATGGAAAAAATCCTTCGGAATTCCCAGCTTGGTCTGTCTAGCGTTCCTCAGTAGTTTGTCTCACTGAGACCGATTCTGCTCATGGAAATGAATATGATATGTTATACTTAGACACCCATCAGAGGAGGTGTTCCAGTGTAACGCTTCATTGATCTCACTATTCTCACCTCACTCTCAAAGTGTGGTCTGTGGTCTTACTGCTCCCTGCCTGCTCGGTCCTTTCAGTCCTCTAACTGACATATCTTTGGCCACTCGTTGTCCTGTAATTGCTTTGCCTGATAATACATGGAAACAGGATCTTTTATGCATATACAGGATTGACTGCCTTTCTCTGGGCATTAATTACACGAAGGCCTGCCCTTCAGAGGGGCTGCATATAAAACATATGTTTAAAAGGGGGAGAAAAATGAGTCCCTCTAACTTTTTGTTCCCACAAATAGATTTGTTCACTTCTCTGATGCAGAGAGTCAGCAGTCAGAAGCCCATGAATATAAAAAATGATATTACAAATAAACAAACATTAAATGATGAAGAGGGTGTGAACCAAATTAGTAAATAAATACATATGAACCAACCATAAGGACAGAAGTACAGATTGTCTTGTTTAAAATGCTTCTATTCGACATCCTTATCCAACAATGCTTGAACGTGGTCCTTTGTCCACGTTTAATGCTTGTATTTATCATCTCAATACTTCGCAATAGGAATCTGTGTATTCAGTGCACTTGTGCAGAATTGGCTACGAGGTTCCTCTGTATGAATAGTCAGTCAACCAATGAATCAACCTTTAGAAGAGCAGAAAGACCTTGTCAGACGCTCTGTGAGTGTGATATTAAGTACTGACTAACCTCCTCTCCTGTTGGCCGGCGTTTTTATCCATTGAATAAACACATTTCTAGGTTTGAATGTAACAAGTGTTGTTGGAATCAGCTCCTAAATGTAGAAGCGTTGGGCCCCGGCTTGAGGGGGTCACTGTAATACAATACTGTTTATGGGGCTGTAAATGAGTGAGAAGGATTTTTGCATACACTCTATTATATTATATATATAATATACTATATTATTTATATATTACGACTTCCTGGCATGGGTCCAGAAGCTAAACAGGTGAGGTAAGCACGTGTTTGCAGACTCTGTGAATCCTTCTGCCAGCGTTAAGAGAAGTGTGAGCTATTCATCGTCACAATGCACGGCAGGCCAGTGCAGCGTAAAAGCCGCCTGCAGCCAAGTGTCACTGATTCGGGTTGGTAATTACTGCCGTGGAGACAGTGAGACGAGAGCGGGAAGGGGACCAACGTCGGCGCTGTGTGAAGGGGTGTGGATGTGTGGTTGCAGCACACTTACCTTGGAGCCTCGCTCGTTAAAAATAATCTCCACGTCTAAAATCTTGCCAAATTGCTGTGGACGACAGGGAGGGGGGAGGAGGGCAGGAAATAATTAGAACATGGTGACCTGCGCAGTTCTCTCTCACTCTGAAATAAAAAACATTAAAAAGGTCAAGCAGTCACTGCGCCGAATGAACAAACTCCCGTTCACCCGACAATGGGATTAATAAAATGTCCATTTACTCTGAACACTGTTTAATGCTGTGTTTGCTCTGTGGTGGTAATAAAGTCTGTGTGTGTGGGGTGGGGGAATAGGGCTACGTGGTGTTAATGAACATTACGATGGTGGATGCGGTTGCTATAGCAATGCTTCGATACACACACTGCTAATCTAAATGATCGCCATAATCTTGCTTTTCCTCTCCCACGCTACAAACAGAGCAAGGCTAAAGCATTTTTACTAAAGTTAAAACAGGAAATGGTTTCTCTACAGTGTATGTGGGAATGGAAGCAATCGGAGAGCTCACTAAGGCTTACGATGAGCCATACATTTATTTATCTGGTCATGATGCAGACCACCATGGTGATCACCTGCCAAAGGCCTCTCTCACCAGCCCAACCGCACATTTGGTGCCTAGAGGTTCCGTTCTTAATGGTCCTGATCAGCTCCCCGTCTCGTTTTAGGCTGATTACTGTGGTCCGGTTTGGTGCTGGTAGCCACACCTCTGCAGCACATTGGTGGTGAATACTTGCTTACATGAGGTAAGACCATGTTTTAGCCTCACACTAGGATCAAATGTACAGTAGAGATATTGGGAATCGAGCAACTTCCCGAGCACTTGGAGGTGATTCAATTCTGAAGAAATAAAATAAAGGAAGAAAAGCCTGAATTTGCCCTTTTCTGCTTCACATTTGGACTTGACAGTCTCAGCAAATTATAAATATTACATCAAAAAGCATTTTAACAATTGAACACTTTTATAGAGTGTATATATATATATGTATATATCCGTCCCCACTGGTTTTACTCAGAGAGAGGATTGCGCTCTAGCTTCTCCTGCCAGGATTTCAAACCTGGGCGTGGGTGCAGTCAGGGCCGTTTCCTCCTCTTCCTCACGAAGAGGGGCTCTTTGTGCCTCATAATGGCGTCTCAACGGCCTCTGAGCATTTGAGACACACTAGTTTAAATTAGTCCTCCTGTAGGAAGTATGAACAGAAACAAGTTTGTCCATTTTAGATTAAATGCTCTACTTTCGTTGTCTAAGTTTCTCTTTTTGGAGGGAGTGATTTGTTCCTTATTTTTCTCCCCCGTCTCTTTCTCTCAGTCTCACTTGTCTTCTTCTCAAATTTCCGTCTTTTTATTTGTAATTTGCCACGATCTCTCTAATCTGTGTGCAATGTTGAGACGATATCATCCTGCCTGGAAAGCACAGACTGAAATGTCTGCAGATGGGATGGCTACTGGGTCCAGATCCGGACTGCGGCCACCAGTTAGTGACCTCTGACCTATACCACTACAATCCAGGTTCTCTTTTCTGATAAATAAATGGAATATGAATAAAGGTTTCTAAAAGGAGCGATGCACATTCAGTACTGCTTCAGCTTTTAAATAGTAACACGGAGAATGTAGTGTATTTGATTCCCAACTCAATTCATATCGGTGTAAAACAAGTTTACTGGGATGAAGTCATGGCTCTATTGAGCAGCGCTAACCTTGCCAGCCAGTATGATAATGCTCAGCCTTGTACCCCCCATTACTAGACCTTGAATAAAGTAGTATATTTCAATAAATAAATAAACATGGAGCAAAGAGCAGACCAAAGGCAAGGTCACAGCTCCAGCCCTGAATCAGTCCAGCAGCAGAACACACATGGTGCATGTACATAGTATGTTACACATTTGCATTGCAGAACTGCACAGAAATACATTCAAGCTGAAAAAAATAGATTCCGTTTCCTAACAAAAAAAAGTGTCTCCCAACTTGTTTGACTTTTTTCTGTGTTTCAGAAAAGAGTTTCACTTTTAAATAAGAGAAAAATTAACTGGCTCTTAGCCAGACTTTGATGTTTCACTGAACCCAAAAATGTCCCAGGATGGAAACGTCAATCCTCTGTTTGAAGGACAACACTGCGCTCTACTGAGCTACAACCCTCATCCTGTCTTCCATCAGCCCAGTGGTTCCCAAACGTTTTCTGTCAAGCCCCCTATTGATGACATAAGAAAATTGAAGCCCCCCCCAAACCCCAAATGGCATACCTTCTTTGTTTTGAATGAATTGTGTTAAAATATATAAATAAACTTTACAAAGTATATTTGTTTTCTAAAATAAGTACATTTTACGTCACTTTCCCACTTGAGCTTGAGCCTGAACAGAGGAACTATTGTCCTCCTTGTTTATTATTATTATCATTATTATAATCGTGGCACTTAATTTGCAAGACGAGGTGCTTAAGTGTCTAGCAAGGTTGTGAAATTTGCAAAAATTGCGTTCTACAAGTCTGCTAGAGCCCTCATTTGATTTGCCCCAATATTAGGTTTTTGCTCGCTGCATGCAATGTGGTATCTACAGTTTCATCTCAATTAATTTGAAAAGTTAACGTGGACGCGGATGGTGCGGTCGGGCGCTGCTGCCCGGAGGAACACTGTTGTCGATTAAGGTCTGACGCATGTGCTCACTCACAGAGTGCGACCCCCAGTGGACTTTATAGCAATAGCAATTACTTTTATAGAAATGCAATTTATGTCTTTCTGTCATTTTCTTTACACTTAGCAAAGTCATCCGACGGGCCGCACTGGGCCTGTTGAGGTGTTATGGAATCCCAGGTTGCTTTGATAGCGCCTTCAGCTCGTCTGGATTGTTGGGTCTGGTGTCTTTCATCTTCCTCTTGACAACATCCCGTAGATTCTAGGTCAGGCCAGTTTTCTAGCCAATCAAGCACAGTGATACCATAATTTCTAAACCAGGTATCGGTCCTTTCGGCAGTGTGAGGAGGTGCCAAGTCCTGCTGGAAAATGAAATGAGAATCTCCATAATGCTTGTCAGCAGAGGGAAGCATGAAGTGCTCTAAAGTTTCCTGGTAGACTGCTGCAATAGCTTTGGACTTGATAAAACACAGTGGACCAACGCCAGCAGATGACATGGCTCCCAAAAACTTCACTGACTGTGGAAACTTCACACTGGACCTCAAGCACCTTGGATTGTGTGCCTCTCTTCCTCCAGATTTCCAATTCAAATGAAATGTAAAAGTTACTTCCATGTGAAAAGACAATTTTGGACCGCTGAGCAACAGACCGGACCTTTTTATACCAGGTAAGACGCTTCTGACGTTGTGTCTGATTCAGAAGTGGCTGGACACTGTTGTGGGTCAGCTGCCGTTTTTTCCCTATCCTGTGTGTTTGTATCTTTTCCCGTGTGTCTGTCTGTGCTGTTTCTCCCCACCTGCAAGAGGCGTGGCCGTTCATCCTGCTCCATTCCCACACAGCTGATCAACGTTCCACTATTCACCCCAGCTTGTGTTGTCCAGCAAACTCTGGTTCTTTCTGTGGTTATTTCTGTCTGACCTCAGTTCCTCTGTGAAGATTCCGCTGTACCTGTTCCTTAACTGCCGTACCACCTGCCTCACGTTGCTCCGACATCCCCACCTGCATCACCTGGATTCCACTGTGGAGCTCCGTCCCCTTCCTAGAAACCCCAGGCTCAGCCTCGGTTGTTCACCTCCCTTTTGAGTATTTGCACTCATTAAATTGCTTGAACTGGTTGTCTGTGTCCTGTGTGGAATCTCTGTGTGCTGGGTCATACATACAGTCGTAACAGACACAAGGTATGGGACAGTTGTAGCCCATGTTCTCAACCCGTGTGGTGGCTCTTGAAGCATTGACTCCAGCCGCAGTCCACTCCTTGTGATTTTCCCCCAAATTGTTGAAGGTGCTTTGCTTCTCTACCCTCACAAGGCTGCGGGTATCCCTGCTGCTTGTGCACCTTTTTCTACCACACCTTTTCCGTCCACTCAACATCCCATGAATGTGCTTGGATACAGCACTCTGAATCACTTATCACTTTGTCGTCACTCGTCACTTTGTTACTTGTTTGTTAGTGCACTTTATGCTTCATATTTTTTTTAAACTTTTTTAATATTTAAAATGTTTAACTTTATTCCCTTGTTTTATACTAACCCATAGCCTTATTCTACTAACTAATTGCATTAGCATTTCATTTTACTTTATTTTATTACCTGTGCACTGCTGTCTTGTCTATTGTCACACTGTCTACTGTCACACACCAACCGCCAAGACAAATTCCTTGTATGTTTGGCATATTTTGGTAATAAATATTTCCTGATTCCTGATTCCTGATCCTGAAAAGCCGGCTGCTTTAGCAATGACCTTTTGTGGCTTACCGTCCCTGTGCAGGGTGTTAATGACGGTCTTCTGGACATCTGACAAGCCAGCACTCTTCTCCATGATTGTGCCTCGTCCTACTGAACCAGACTGAGAGACCATTTAAGGTCTAAAGAAACCTTTGCAGGTGTTCATTAGCTGATCAGTGTGACACCATGAGTCTACAATATTGAAGTTGTTCACAATATTCAAATTTTCCAAGAAACTGAATCTGGGTTTTTTATTAGCGATAAGCCGTAATCATCCAAATGTATTCAACTATTTTCCCTGTGTGTAATGAATGACTAAATTCAATTAACTTTCCGATGATATTCCAATTCATTCATGCAACGTATATGTAACGTGATAAGACGTACAAAAAGTCCTCACGGAGGACAGCCTTAAATCACACAGGAAGTCGGCCATTTTGTGTGCATGATCCTTCTGTAGTCGTAGCTTTCTGAGTTCCCCTGTAAACCAGAGTTGGTTGTTATAATTCAACTTGGTGTATGATGGAGTTACAGCCTGTGAACTCTTTTCAGACTGTTGGTAGCAGTCCTGAAAACGTCCCAGATCCTCCAGTGCCTCACTGGTCCACTTCTTAAATTCCCGTGGTGTGGTAAGACCACGCAGCACGAGGGACGGTGTGATAGGCAACGCTTACTCTGGTGTAGCAGTAATCCAAAGTGTCTCCTCTCTTTGGGCATTCAATAAACTTTGTATTTGGAAAGTACAGGACCAAGATTTCCTTTGTTGAATTCCTCAAGGACAATAACTAGGGAGTCTGTTCCACCAACTGTATCGGTTTGGCGAGTATCTGCTGCACCTCCTGCGTGCAGCAGATTGTATAAATGGGTCGCTGTTTCGTTTGTCTGTTTGTGTGCACAGACGACATACACTTTCCCGCAAATGGTGTCAATGATGTGTCGCGACGGGGTGGCCCAGACGCAAACTTGCAAACCCACCCCCCCATACTGCCCCTCACCTGAACCCCCCCTGGGTCCATGTACTGTTATAGATATCAATGTACCAACACACATTTATGACAAGGTGCTTCATGAAATTGCTAATCCTTGATGATTGGGATTGTGTTTATGGGACCACAATTACCTCAACCAAATATCTCAAAAGTGATGATACGACCATAATTACAGGTCCCCCATGGTGCGCCTTGCCACAGTGGTAAACAGAGCAATAACGTCTGTCACCGTCCTTAAACACGAATTGCCTTAATCAACACAAACACACTGGCCCCACTGGCGGACTCAACAATAGGAGCTCATGCTCTCTAACTATCAGCTATGCTTATATGTTGATGTAAGTGAGCAGATTTTAGATGATAATTACACCTTTGCCTCTTTGGTGGCCGTGTCGGTTAAGGGGGAGCTTTGTGGAATAATTTGGGCGGCAAATGTGAGTGAAGACATGAACAGCAGACACTAAAAAGAATTCCTATGATGGGAGCACTGTGCCGCTGGAAAGCTCCAGAACAGGTGATTAGGAAAAAGTATTAAAACTAAAGCACAAAACCTGACCCCCGGCGCTCACTGCAAATACACACCTACACACAACCACGCATACAGTCTACCTCAGCAGTGTGTGTGTGGGGGACACACTGAGTGCACACCTATGTGTGCTGAGTATCTAATGACTCATTTAGGACCTCTACCTCTGGGAATGTGGCAGTAAGGACCCTCTTGCGGCGGGCTCACTAAGTGCCTGCTTATTAATTATACACAGCTGAGGCTCAGGGGACGGCAGTAGTCCTGCATATCAGCTTGTCAAGTTTCACTATGTGTGTGGGGTTAAATGAACAGGGTCCTTCTCAGAGTGCAGGCCAACTGGCTCCACCGGTAGACATTCTGGTCCCAGGCAATGAAGGAATTTGCCAAAGAAGCAGACATGTGGTCAGACTGGCATTGGGTCTCTTCTGGTTAAGGAGAAATCCAAACAGCTCCATCTGTTTAGGTAAGTGTGCCGTGTGTGCTAGGAAATATTTCAGGTGCAGTCCTAGATATCGTGAGAATGAAGTGGTGCTGTGAATGCCAATTATTATTCTACCATTAAAACCATTTTCACCAGCCTAGTAATTTTCCTCCAAATGTGTTGTTTTAATTATGAATGATGTAATGAGTAATGAACCCAGCTGTATTCCTTTCAGAGCCCGTACCCTTCCTGACTTATGTTCCTCCACTGTTGCAGTCGTACCCTTTATTCTTGCGTCCTGAGCTGGACTTCCAAAGGTGTTTGACAGAGTATTTCTGTGTATTATTGTGTAACTTACAGTGATAGATCTCCAGCTTGTAGCTACATCACCTTTGAATTTCTGCGCCTGTATTGCTTTTCTATTACAGCTTTTGCTGAAATATTCAATTTTCTACTCCCATTTGCTATAATCCTCAAGCTCTTTGCTTTGTTTGCATTGTGACTGTAGTCTAGCAGAAGCATGAATGGAGATTGAGTCAGTTGCTCATGTCCTCTTTTAGGGGAATGGAGGACAGCGCCACTGGAGCCCAAGTGGAATCTGGACTGCAATCTTCCTGCCCACGACTATTAATTCTTAAAGCTGGACCATTAAGTGGGAGAAAAGAGAAGAAGTTGTATGTGGCTGTGTGCATGTGAGGCACGCCAGTCTTCAACATCCGAGAAATCTAACTATTAAATCTGCTGAACTAACAAAAAACACCTGTTTGAAAAGGGACTTCAGCAGGGAAGGGAAGTCAGCATGAGAGTCAAAACTTTTCTAATGATTTTTCAGTTTTGTAGTAGTGTTGTGCACATCAACTGAGTTGCATAGGGTTGCGCGCGCAATTATGTCAGTACAACTAAGTTCTCAACGTCTGACATTGCACTTTCTCCGCAATGTTTCAATCAGACGTCTAATTGTTATAGAATTATTTTAGCTAGGTAGGATTTCCGACAACCATTGCTACTTTTTTAAATAAAATAAAATAATAAATTCAAATATTACTGTAAATGATAGGAATGACAGCCATTTGTATTTTTTGGTTTGTGAATTTCAGTTTCATACATACTTTGTCTTTGATTTTTAGTTTCATTGAATTAGAACTGCTCATTTTCGTTTTCCTGACACCAGTTCAATTATTTGTCTAATTAACACATTGTACATTTCCTGAATTAGATTTCTTGACTAAGTGTCTTCTTTTACACAGATGAAGAGAATTGGAGCATAGCTATCCACCACAGCCAGGCTCTCCAATGACCAGTTAAGGACAGACACTGAAGATGACACATTAATAAGTTCAGCCCAATTTTGGTTAGGGAGCTCGAAGAGGTAAAGGTGTGAATTATTTAAAGAGTCTTGGGAAGTAGTTGAGGGGTACAACTTGATTTGCACTGATCTATTTTTCTACTTGATTGTTTGTATAGAAAGGTCTTGCTTACTGCTCAGCCCTGCTCTGTCATTGCAGTTACTGCATTGCTGCTGAAGCTCCTCATATTGTAATTACATGAGCCCCACCTCTGATTTTCCCTTTTGTCGCCATATATCCCACTGACTATGAGAATGATGTTTGTGAAGAGATAAGTCCAAGGCCTCAACACCAAACAAACAACAGAAATTATCAACAATTATTCAATTTCACATCAGTTGGCATGAAGAAGAATAAAGCTCTTTGGGCACTCCCGTTAAAAATAATGGGTGTGCCCCAAGAGGCAAATTGCAATACCCCAACTTGCATTCAACAATGTGACGCTTTCCGTCTACAATGCAGTTTCTAAAGAAAATCCCAGTCATTGTAGCCAAGGTGTCAATAGTTCTACTTCATCCTTACTGACCGGCATAAGCAATGTTTCACAATGGATGTCTTCCATCTCGCACAGCGCAGGTTGAGTATTAGTAGTACAACAAAGTCACTTGTGACCTCAAATGAAGAGGGCTGAGACGCAGGAGGGAGAGGATTGACAAAACAGCAGTTTCCAAGGAAGTTTCCAAGTTTTCCAAGGAAGAACGATGTCTGGGATTTCTCAAATTGCTTGGGAGAAGTCCCTCAGTGATTCACGTGGCATTTGCGCCCTTGTCTCGCGAACTTGGATCCTGACATCCTCCCTGGTCCAGCCTAGCCTCTAGGTCTGGCTGGCACAGTCGACCCGGTCTGAAGTGGGGAGGAGGACGACCAGGAGACCCTCCGTACAGAAGACCCTCTGATCCCTGATCTGGCATCCAGACCCCCGGCCACCTACAGCTGTTGGTTTGGCCAGTGAATCTGCCGACCAACTGCTGAACAGCTGCATAGAACCAGCCAGGAGGACTATTCTGAATGCCAGGTTGCCATCCAAACGTCTGCAGTTCGAGAACAGGTGGCTGCTGTTTTCTGGTTGGTGTGCAATGCGGAACAGGTGAGTGATTTACATCCCTTCTCGGTGAGCGAAACATGCTGAACCAGCCGAGGTGGAACTCAGATGGCTCAGCTCCCAAAAGGTGCTGGCACACTCGCAGACCAACAAACCTATCCAACTAGCACAGTTTGACCCTCCATTGGGGCAAGAGAGGTTGAGACTGTGGGCTTATGAGTAAGCCACCACCGCCATACGACCCTCACCCAATGAGTGTGGTTTCCCGCTCAAGCTCCTCTGCATGCGCTGCAGGGGGTAGGTACTAAGGATGCCTTGTGACTCTGTTTGTATAAGTCATTCAGTTTGAAACACTGCCGTCCAGGATTCATAGTACTGTCATTAAATATGCAACTTGTAATTGTGTTTCATCCGTACTGAACACCAGAGTTCCGGGTCCCTTGGAAAAAAGATTTATCTCTGTTTAAACCGGAACTCCTAGACTGTGTACGTCATCCAAGGTCACATATGACTAAATACTCAACCTGCACTTGCACGAGACGATATCCATTACATTACAGGTCATTTAGCTGGCGCTTTTATCCAAAGCGACTTACATTGCATTTTTAACCCATTCCTTCTTACATTTTTGCCCGGGGTGCAATTCGGGGTTAGGTGTCTTGCTCAGCCTGGGCTCAAAGCACCAACCTCGCGGTTCCCAGTGCACCCTCTCTACCTCTGCGCCACGATGACCCATCATATCCTCGTCTTGTCTGAGGACACACCGAGCTCCTCTCTCACGCTCTCGTTCTACCATAATTCAAGTTTTATTAATGCACATGACTAATTCAGCTTCTTTCCGCGAGTTTTTTTTTTGTGTTTTCTCCCCTATCAGGTCTCCGTAGATCGTGGTTCCTTCGGGACCCTGGTCCTGACACCTACCGTGGCCATGCTGACGCCTGCTGCTGCCATCATCATCATTATTATTTTAGATATTAATCATATTACTGTACTCATAAACCAACATTACCCTCTCCTAAAGTCTCTGTGCTCTCCCTCCCCACAGGCTTCTGTGGATGGTGGTTCTATGTGATGGTGGTTCCCCTGCAGTGGTCCTGCTGTGCGCCTGGCTTACTACTCACAATTACTTGAATCATTTCTTTCATAGGAATTGCATGTATTATACATTGTTCATTCTGCACACATGGCATCCATTGTAGTCTGTCCATCCCGGGAGTGGGATCCCTCCTCTGACGTTCTCCCTAAGGTTTCTTCCCTTTTTTCCCTCTTGTAAGGGTTTTTTCATTTTTTTGGGGAGTTTTTCCTGTGCCGATGGTGGGTTTCGGGGCAGAGGATGTCGTATGTGTACAGACTGTAAAGCCCTCTGAGGCAAATTTGTAATTTGCAATACAAATGCTATACAAAATAAAATGAATTGAATTGAATTGAATATCCGGTGTGAAACACTGCCTCTAACATCTTCATCCACGATTCATAGAACAGTAGTTACATACGTCATTTTTGGTTCGGTAGTCCACTAATAATGAAAATAATAACACTATAGGAATAAAACTGTGTTAAAAAAAGTGTAACATTTGATCAAATTTAAAAGATTAAAGTTGAAAGGGGTGTTGTAAACTGTATCCGTTCAATAGGAGTATTGGCACAAAAATAATCATGGAAAATGCTATTGTTTTCAATAGTTGTTGCTGTGGTTGTAAAAATAATCTGCTTATGTGGACATCGTCGCCATTAACAAGGTCATGAATTTTTATAAAACTGTTTTGATCTAATACAAGTGCTAACAAAAGCTTTACTGCAAATGCTTTACTGTCTCAAAAAAACTACCTCTCACCAACCTTAATCAGTCAGGTTGAACTACTTTTCATACTTCTAACCGGATCACTATTTTCAGGACCCATGTAAACGGTTAAATTGGAATCTCAATTACTTCTCAGAATAACTTTAACCATATTAAAGAAATATTTTCATTACACATGCTTTAAATGTTTTTGCCTCTATTAACTGTCAGCTGACTTAAATGGTATTAAATTACTCATGTCCTTAAGCAACGACGTAATGTTTATTTTTTAATGTTTATTATTGAACCTAGAAGGTCCTACTTGCAGTTTCAAATCACATATTTGATCTGCGCGTGTGTAGTGGTGTGTGATTGTGTGTGTGGTTCAGTTGTCATCTCACCCCGAACATTTGCCGGAGGTCGGGGTCTCGGAAACGGAAAGGGATGTTGGAGACGTGTAACCTCTTGGGCTGCAGCTTCTCCGATGAATCGCTGGACTGCAGGTGGAGCTGCTGGGAGCCCTCCGTCTGTACAACCTCCTCATCCTGCTGCAAGGAATCCCACAGCATGCCAAAGATTAGGTGCCATCATGTTGAGAAAACTAAGCAAGGCTGTTCAATGGGATATCTTACATTGAAACAATTGAAAAAGACAAGATCCTATGTCATAAAGGAACCGAACAAGGGAGATATGCAGGGAAGGGTTCAAGGGTTAAGGACGAGTTGGAGGGGGCATAAAACAGAGATCCTGATTTAGATCGAAGGTCATTTTTTATTACTGCGATCTCTCTCTCTCTGCGCTCTTGACACAGATATGTGCTCTGGGAAATTGAGAACACCATCTGGGATAAAAAACATTATACAACCTGCGACATGTCAACACCAGAGCTCATATTATAGAACTTGGAAAGGAAGAGAGGGGGCGCCAAGTAGGCTATACTGAGCTCACTGAGAGCAGAAAGACAGGCTGTGTGTGAGACGAAATTAAAATAATGAGTGCTTTGCTGGAAAGTTGTGGGTCAAAATGGAGATGAGCCTAAATGTTGAGCCAAAAAAGTTTGAGATTCAGTTGCTCTACGTTACTTTAAATGTAATGCATGCATAAGGATACAAACTCAGAACAAGAAAGTGCAATTTCATCAAATAAGCCGATTTACAATTTGCTATAGATAAGAGCCATTATAAGTACACTTTAAGTGCTACAGTTAGTTAGTGTGTTAGTGGAGGTCGAGTCTGAAGAGGTGTGTCTTTAGTCTGAAGATGTAAAGACTCTCTGTGGTCCTGATGTCTTCAGAGACCTCCTTCCACCATTTAGGAGCAGGACAGCAAAGAGTGGTGATCTAGTCGAGTGTTTTGCTCTCAGTGAGGAGGAACAAGCAGTTTATCACATGCAGAGCGGAGAGTGCGGGTCGGGATGTCGGGTTGGACCAGGTCCTGGATGTAAGCTGGAATTGCATGTATTATACATTGTTCATTCTGTACACATGGCATCCATTGTAGTCTGTCCATCCCGGGAGTGGGATCCCTCCTCTGACGTTCTCCCTAAGGTTTCTTCCCTGTTTTCCCTCTTGGAATGGTTCTTTCATTTTTTGGGGAGTTTTTCCTGTGCCGATGGTGGGTTTCGGGGCAGAGGATGTTGTATGTGTACAGACTGTAAAGCCCTCTGAGGCAAATTTGTAATCTGCGATTATGGGCTATACAAAATAAAATGAATTGAATTGAATTGACCCCATCCATTCACAGCATTGTACGTGAGCACCAATGTTTAGAACTGGACGAGCCACCGGTACCAGTGAAGAGAGCAGAGGAGTGGAGGAGTGAGGGAGAACTTAGGAAGGTTAAAGACCAGTGGAGCTGCTGCATTCTGGATGAGCTGCAGAGGTCGAATGGCGGTGGCAGGGAGACCTGCCAGGAGGGAGTTATGAAGCGAGAAGGGGACATATTCTCCTGATGTTGTAGAGCGTGTATCTACAGGATTGCGTTGTCGCAGTGATGTTGGGAGTCAGGGAGAGTTGGCTGTGAAGTGTCACGCCGAGGTTCCTAGCAGTCAAAGTGGGCGTTAACAGTCAGGTCCTGAGAATCTTTTCCCACAAAGAGAAGTAGTTGAATCTTGTCGGGGTAGATTTTCGGATGGTGAGCGGACATCCACTGAGAGATGTCAGTCAGACAGGCAGAGATCCGTGCTGCCACCTGGCTGTCCGAGTGAGGCAAGGAGAGAATTAGTTGGTGTCATCGGCATAGCTGTGGTAGGAGAAGCCATGCGAGCGAATGACAGCGCCGAGAGAGTTGGTGTAGAGAGAGAAGAGGAGGGTACCGAGGACGGAACCCTGAGGAAC
This sequence comes from Gasterosteus aculeatus, assembly GCF_964276395.1. Lineage (NCBI taxonomy): Eukaryota > Metazoa > Chordata > Actinopteri > Perciformes > Gasterosteidae > Gasterosteus > Gasterosteus aculeatus. Next base: position 428,118 of record NC_135692.1, on the reverse strand, counting down.
TCCAGTAGTAAGAGGACATGGTTCTGACACAGATCCTCGCCAAGTTACCCGGTAAGTGCAGCCGTCAAGGTAGGATGAGAGAAGGGAGAGAGCAGAGCCTGTGGCACCAAGTTCCTAAAGGGCAGAAATAAGGATCTGGTGGTTGACCGTGTCAAATGCAGCAGAGAAGTCCAGAAGGATGAGGACAGAGGAGAGAGAGGCGGCTCTAGCAGTGTGGAGTTGCTCTGAGACAGCAAGGAGAGCAGTCTCTGTGGAGTGGCCTTGAAGCCTGACTGTTGGGGGTCAAGGAGGTTTTCATGGCGCTGATTTGCACATTTGATTTCGGACAGCGTGGGGAAGTGCGCAAGGTTGAAGTTGCGTAGTTGTGTCTCAAAAAGACGAAGCTTCGCACAAAATGCTTTCATGTGTGCATAAAGTTTTGGTACAAACTGGTCTTTGCCTTGTAGGCTCTTGTTCAGTGAGTTAAGATGACCAGTAAGATCAACTAGAAAGGCCAGGTCTGCCAACCATAGAGGATCACTCAGTTCATAAAGAGGTCGGTCCTTCTCTTTCAAAAACTGGTCAATTTCTGATCTCAGGGAATAAAACCGCTTCAGCACGGAGCCGCGACTAAGCCAGCGCACATGACAATGATCGAGTACGTCCCTGTATTCAGCATCATCAACATCAGATAGGAAAGCTTAATTCTCTGTGGTAGAGCCCTCGTGCTCGAATTATGTTGACAGTTTTCACAACTGTGGTCATCACATCGCCAAGCTGGACTGTCTTGGCACAGAGAGCTTCTTGTTGGATGATACAGTGCAATTTTACAGCCTCGCCTCCACTCTCTGGCACCTTGGCGCACACCATAGATGCCATTCCTTTGGGCTCGCCTGTCATAGCGGGAGCCCCGTCCTCCACGCAGCTTGTCCCATTTAAGTTCCATCTTGTCAATTGCACCTGACGCGGCTTCAAAAATGTCCTTACCCATTGTTGTGCCCTTTAGACTCCGAAGATCAAGCAGCTCCTCCGTAATGCAAAAGTTATCGTCAACTCCCCGCAAAGAAATGAACAGTTGTGCGGCGTCTGTTGCATCTGTGCTTTCATCACATGCAATGGAGTAAAAGTCAAAAGCACAAGCTTTATGTGACACTTGATTCTGTATGTTAGCTGACAAGTCTTCGATTCGCCGCACAATTGTGTTTGTGGACATGCTCACGTTGTTGAATTCCTGCATCTTTTCCGGGCACATTATTCCAGCGACTTTAATGAGGCACTGTTTAACAAAGTCACCGTCTGAGAAAGCTTTCCCGCGGCGCGCTATGAGTTGAGCTACCTCATAGCTAGCTATTGTAGCGTTTTCTTGTGTGTTGTTAGCAGGGTAAAAGTACTGTTGTTGAGCCTGCAGGTTAGCTGCCATGTGCTGGACTTTGTCCTCTCGCTCAGCAGCAGTGTAGGACGTGAAGGTCGGATGCTTGGTTTCGTAGTGTCGTCGTACATTGGACTCTTTCATCACTGCAACCGTTTCATTGCAAATCAAACAGACACACTTCTCCTTGACTTCTTTGAAGAAATATTCATTTCCCCACCGTGTTTGAAATTTTCTGCATTCACTAGCTATCTTGCGTTTCTTTGGTTCTGCCATTTTTTCGTTACGGAAACATTTTTTTTGTGGAAACGCTGCATTAGGACTGCAGCTAGTGAGTAGCTGGTCAAACTAAGAACTACAATACAGTCAAGTGCAAGTTTCATGTGTGGGCCACATTCCATTCTATTTTTATAATTTGCTGCGGGCCAATAAAAAATGGATCCCGGGCCACAGTTGGCCCGCGGGCCGTACTTTGTGCCCTCCTAACTCTGCTGGGTTTGACCTGATCTAAGTCTGTTTTTACCTTCACTTCTGAATCAAATAAGACTTGAATCCTTAAACTCACAGTTTGTCAAAACACCACATGGTGATTGTTCACTGATTAGAGTGTCAAGCAATTGGTGTTTTGCATTTTGAGGAGTTTCTGTCGAGGCCAATCGACCTTTTGTCTCCTAAACGTCGGGGGAGTGGTCAGCGCAGCCGCAGCCGACTTCCACTAACGGGGGAGTATTTAACTACAGATCGAGTGAAGCGTTAGCTTATCCTCGCAGCACGAAGACAAGCAGGACAAAGACTAAAGAGTCTTTCGTGGAGTCTTCGGGGCGGCTGAATGCGGCGCCTTCTTCTAGTTTTAATTATGTGTTTGAGCCCTTTACCCGTACCTGTCCGAACCTCTTCCCGCAGATGCTACAGGCCTCGGGCTAGATCTGCTCTCTATCGTAACCATTGTTGTCCTTTACCGTCCGCCAGGCTCCTTGGGTCATTTCCTGGAAGAACTGGACATTCTCCTGTCCAACTTCCCTGAAAATGGCCCTCCGCTCATCCTCCTGGGTGACTTCAACATCCAGACAGAGAAGTCACCTGACCTCTTACACCTACTTTCTTCCTTCGCTCTGTCACTCAGTCCCTCTACTCCTACTCACAAAGCCGGCAATCATCTTGACTACATCTTCACTAGAAACTGCTCTACCACTAACCTCTCTGTAACTCCACTTCATGTGTCTGATCACTTCTTCATCTCTTACTCTCTCCCACTCTCTATAACTAACAACCCTGCCCCATTGACTGACTCTGTACCTGTTCTTCGCAATATTCGCTCCCTCTCTCCCTCCTCGCTGGCCTCCTCTGTTCTATCAGCTCTCCCTTTCACCGACTCCTTCTCACTCTTGCATCCGAACGCTGCTGCAGAGACTCTCCTCTCAACTCTTTCCTCCTCTCTAGACTCTCTGCCCTCTGACGATCCGACGGACTGGCAAATCCCCTCCGGCTCCGTGGCTGTCTCAACCGGTCCGTGCCATGAGAGCCACCATGCGAGCGTCGGAAAGGAGATGGCGTAAATATAAACGACCTGACGACCTGCTTGAATTTCAATCTCTCCTCTCCTCGTTTTCTGCTTCTATCTCTGCTGCCAAAAGCTCCTTCTACCAATCCAGAATTGAATCTTCATTCTCTAACCCCAAAAACCTCTTTTTCGATCTTCTCAAACCTCCTCGAACCCCCTAGTCCTCCTCCCCCCTCCACCCTTCTTCCGGGTGACTTTGTCAACTACTTTACAAAGAAAATAGCTGACATACGCTCCTCTTTCTCAAACCCACCTCCTACTTCTTGCATCCTACTAGCTTCACCTCTTTCGCCCTCAGTTTCCTCTTTCACCGCCCTCTCTCCTAACCAAGTTCTTACCCTAGTAACCTCTGCCCGTCCGACCACCTGCCCTCTTGACCCCATTCCATCACATCTTCTACAATCTATCGCACCTGATCTTCTTCCTTTCCTCACCTGTCATCAACAACGCTCTGTTATCTGGCTGTTTTCCCAATTCTCTGAAGGAGGCAAGAGTCAACCCCCTCCTGAAGAAACCCACCCTCAACCCTTCTGAAGAAAACAACTGCAGACCGGTCTCTCTTCTTCCCTTTTTGTCCAAAACTCTTGAACGTGCTATCTTTAACCAACTCTCCTCCTATCTCCACCATAACAACCTCCTTGACCCCCACCAGTCAGGCTTCAAGGCCGTTCCACAGAGACTGCTCTCCTTGCTGTCTCAGAGCAACTCCACACTGCTAGAGCCGCCTCTGTCCTCTGTCCTCGTCCTTCTGGACCTCTCTGCTGCATTTGACCCAGTCAACCACCAGACCCTTATTTCCTCCCTTCAGGAACTTGGTGTCTCAGGCTCTGCTCTCTCCCTTCTCTCGTCCTACCTCGACGGCCGCACCTACCAGGTAACCTGGCGAGGATCTGCATTGGAACCTCATCCTCAAATCGACAGCCGAGTTCTAATGCGAGCTTACGCTGCTCCATTGACGTCTGCGTTAAGGAGCTAACAAGTTGGTAAATAGGCTAGCGTCTGTATGTCGCGGTCCACAGTCTGAATACATTTACTCGCAAGGCATTGTGTGTAGATTTTAAAATGGGTTGTACATATCTTTTTAGGAAACAGTTGTCATCTAAAGGGACAGCCCTAAAACCGTAATATTTGTTTTTCTTTACAGATGTCTGTGGAAAGAGAAGACAGCCAGTTAACACAGACCTTCTGAGCTTTGGCTATGAAAATGAAGTGTGTGTGTGCTGCATGCATGTTAATAAATACATTTGACTGGTTTGAGTGGAGGCCTTTATCAGTTGGTATAACTTAACAAAAAACTTACTTAAATAAGGAATTCATATTCAAACTTAAAGATAGAAATAGCAGTTTTGTCAAACAAAAGCACCAGGCCGTATCATTAATCACCAATGCTGATGCAGAAACAGTTTTGTACATAATTGGAGGTGAGAGTTCTCAAGCCTTGTTTGGAGTACTGCCAGCTGGTACAGGGAATCCATTGAACCCACTGAGCCACTGAACCTGTCGGCTGAAGTGATCACCCTCGCCCCTGTGGAGTTTGCATTTGAAGAGCCCTGCACAAGTCGGAGCCCTGTCTTGGAAGAGATGGGGAATCCACCAGCACCACCACCATGCAAGCGCAAAAGGCAAGCAGATAACAGGGATGGCTACTATCATTTATTAAAGGTGGAAACGGAACGACTCTGCAACAAATCATTCTCACAAATGAACAAATTAAACTGACACTGCTTAAACAAGAAGTTAAGTTAAGAATTCAGTTGCTGGAAAAACAGTTAAAAGATTAATGAAATGTACTTTATGTTCAACACTGAATGTTAAATAAATCGCAAAGTTTTTCCTTCATAATTTCATGTTATTTTGAGTTTGTAATGTGACTAAGTAATAGCCTAATGTAAATTCTGTGTTGCACTTCTGACGCCGATTGGTTAAAGCAGCGATTCCCAAAGTGTGGGCCGCAGCCCCCTGGTGGGCCGTGAAGGTACTGCAGTTGGGCCGCGAGAGGTCATTTACAATAAATAAATAAAGTTTTTTAATTTTCAATTTTTAAAAGTTTGAAATTAATATAAAAATATTTATGATGTCATTGATATGTTATGATGCTGTTTTCCTTGAGGTGGGGGTGGGGTCTCATTGGGAAAACACAACGTCTCTCTCCTGAATCCATCAGCAACAGTCGGACCCAACTTATTTTCTCAGGATCTAGTTTTATTCTTGTTTTTGGTGGAATTGTGGTCCAGAGTTGTTTGTGTTGACAGACTGAATGGTTTGCACAGGGGGCTTCTGACCGGTCCTTTTCAGTCGTATGAAGTTTACACATTTAGCGTTTATTTAAAACAATTCAAAGGTTTGTTGCTATCTCTTGACTCTGCGAAGGTTCATAACTGTTACAAACGGCTTGTGTGTTATTTGGGAGTGAGAGAAGAGTGGTTGTACATAATGAATTGGATAAAGGGACGAAGAAAGAAAGAATGAAAAACAGATGAAGTTTAAACGATGATGTCAGCTAAACATGGCGATCAGTGAGAGAGAAGTGCTGAAGGTGGCAGCGGAGACGGATCGATGGAGAGGGAGAGAGGGAGCAACAGAGGAGTTAGAGAGGGGAGGAAGGGAGCATAGGCAGCAGTGAGGGAGATATGCATGCACGCTAAGTGCTGATTGAAGAGAGAACAGGCGAGTGAGGATAATGGTATTACATCAGACACACACACGCAAACACACAAAGCTGGAGACACAAAGCTCTCTCCTGAATGGGATGCGGTAATAAAATGCCTGTGTGAGAGAGACGACAGAGAGGGGCACTAGACACTGGGACCCTGTAATGATGAAGCACTCTCAGCCGCACAAACACACGTTAATGCATTTTGCCGGTCAAATGGATTCATCCCATCAGGTCGCCTGCACCAGCATCTCTACACTTTAACATCCCCTGAACCTCTGTGCCAAAAAAATACACTCAACATATTTCCTATTTTACTTTGACATCAATCTCCTGCTCCATTGAGCTGGTCATGGTGGTCAGATGGATGCTAAGGAAGCAGGGTCAGGGTTCCTTTCCTTGTTATAACGTGTGGTCCAATGTATCTTCAGGAGATTATATCCTGTGAAAATGTATTTCAATGAAAGACACCAATGTGTCAAAATGCATTCGGTCCAAACTCAGTTAAAGTTAGGAAACGGAACTACCTGGTTAATCACTTTACAAGACTTTACAGTTCTTTCCCCTCTAAAACAGGACAGGGGGGTCTGGAGGAGGAGCCTCATGGTTCATCCCAAACAGAATAAAGGCCAAAACACACATTTTTATATTAGGTGATCCATAACCGCACTACAACGTCCCTTTTCATTAAAAAGTGTGCTCAGTCTCTGGCAGATATGGATATGATTGATTTGTCATGTTTGGAGCACGTTCAAACAGATTAGCTCTTCTTGTAGCAACATTATTGTATTTGTTTGTCATGAGTGCCTTTTATTCGCCGGCATTTGATGGACTTGATCGGGAATCACGAAGCTAGACCTCCCCACGGAGGGGCCCTCGGTTTCAAGTGGTTGCTTATCGGTTTTTATTTGGTAGTGTATTGAACGGCTGGTCCTTTGAGCCCATATCCAAACTGTCTAAGTATATACTGCTAAATGATATGAAGCTTAGGCGAAAATTCAGTCAGGAAGACTGGACAGGCTGTGCCGTTCCCTGGTGGCCTCCTCTCTCCCTGGGGGCGCACGGCCAGCTGATTAGGGGCGGGGTCGGGTAGTACCAGACGTGGGTGTCATTACCGCGAACCAATCGCATTGGGGCAGGCAAACGTTAAAAACTGTTCTCCTCTCTTTTGCTGTCAGTTGTCATTTCAGCACGCTCCAAAGGTGAGGATTATTTCTCGCCTGGATTAGCAGCGATCGTGACGGCAAAGGAATGTCCGATTCGGACAGCGATCTATTCCGGGGACGCGAGTCTCAACAACCGGAGCCGGCCAGCAGCCCACCGAGCGGCCGGCGCAGGAGCACCCGTCTCACAAGGCGCAGCGGCTCCACTACGAACGAGCAAGAAGAAATTCTCACTCAACTGCAGAACCGCGGCGTGGCTCCCGCACCGGGGCTCCCGCACCGGGGCTCCCTCTCTCACAGCTGCGGGACTTGGTGAAACTCACAGCGGGCGGGGAGCGCAGCGATCCCTCCCCGCCTCCCGTGCCAGGGCGGAAGCGGACCTGGAAGTCGGGACCAATACAGCCGCCGCAGGCGAGGCGGTGAAAAACGGCAACCCGGTCCAATTCTCCACCAGCGACGGCAGGCACGTCGGGTCCAGACGCCACGGTAATCGCAACGCTACAAACATTGGTCAACACGATGGGCACCATAGAGGCGCGCCTGCAGCACCTAGGGGACAGGCAGCCCACTCCATCCACCTCATTCGGCGCAGACATCCAGGATTCCAGAGGGCCCATAGCCGGCATGGTGGTTCAACCCGCTACATCGGCAAAAGGGGAAGCGGCGCAGCATTTTTTGGCATCAGCGGTACCTGATCGCCCACAGGGTAGGACATACATTTCTCAGGCATCGAATGTGTCAACACGCCTGCGGGCAAAAATACTTCAAGGTGAAGACATCAATCTGGTCTCCATCATCCTTCCATCCAGTGTGATGTTAGCGTAGCATCAGGCGTTTATATATCTCTGCCGTGTTCAAAACCGCAGACCCACGACTGAACAGAGAGTTATCGATAGGGCAATTTTTCGTTGCGTTTGGAGTATACCGAGACGTTATTTGCGCCGTATTTCCAGATAGAAAGCAGGAATTACACGCCTACATGGCACTGATCGGTGATCTCGGCGTCATTTACGGGGGTCACGTGTTCTATCGGTACCACAAAGCCTTCGCTAGGAAAGCAGCATTATTCATTAGGCAATAAAATATCCGGCTAGCTTGGTCCGTAATGGACATGGAGATACTGCTGATGGTCGCCGGGGGGATGCAACCACTGGCATGCAGTTTGTGCGGCCGTACGGGTCACCAAGCACCGCTTTGCCCGGCGGCGGCATTGCAGTCAACATCCCAGGGGCACGCCGCACAACCACCGCTGCGGCAGGTGAGCCGAGGGCACGAGGGCCCAAATTTAGATCATATTCCTGTATGCCTCAGTTTTAATGAGAGTGTCTGTTCATACAAAAATTGCCGTTATCTCCACATTTGCAGCCTGTGCAAGGAGGCGCATCTAAGTGTCTGTATGCTCTCGGCGCTCGGGCAGGATCCCATGGGGGGGGCCACGTGGTTCAAAAACATTTTGAGAATACATCCCTCAACACCTATAGACGTTGCGGCACTAGCAACAGAGCACCCCGACTGGCGGTTCGTGAATCACTTGCTCACAGGCTTATCACAGCGGTTTCACGTAGGAGTCGTCGCGGAGCCCACCAGAACGTACATTGCTAAGAATCTGCAATCCGCAAGGGAAGAGCCAGGGACTGTCGCCAACCTAATCAAAGAAGAGGTAAGGAGGAAGTACATCCTGGGCCCCTTCAAGGCAGCACCATATTCGGTATTTCGCAAAGGTCAAAAAAAGATTGTCTGCCCCACATGCGAGAGCCGTCCCGAGCATCAACAGCCTTATTCCCCCAGAGCTATTTTCCCTCCACTACATTTCAGTCGACAATGCCATAAGCTTGAATAAAATGGCCGGCCAAGGCACATGGCTTTCAAAAGTGGACGTAAAAGACGCATTCAAAATAGTACCCATACACCCGGCTCAATGGCATCTCTTCGGGATCCGGTGGGAGGCGAAGTTCTACTTTTGGGTGCAGGAGCAGCCCGTGCATCTTTAACAAGGTGTCCGAAGCGCTCTGTCCTGCTGAATAGGGCCAAAATCCCGTCAGTACTCCACCCGCTGGATGACTTCCTGGTGATAGATGTCTGGGAATTTCTTCCTCTTCCCCTTGCCGCAGACTTAGTATGTCCTAGGTGAACGTGACCTGTCTTAACGTGTCCGTGTTTCCTAGGTTTGACGTTACCTGGCTTACCGTGTCTGTTTCCTGGTCTAACGGGACCACATCCATTACCCAAAAGATGTCCGGATGGACCAGTCAAGCTGACTACCTTTCCATTTCGCGGTCCCGCGACCGGTCACTCTAGTTAGTGACTGGAAGACTGGACAGGCTGTGCCGTTCCCTGGTGGCCTCCTCTCTCCCTGGGGGCACGGCCAGCTGATTAGGGGCGGGGTCGGGTAGTATCAGACGTGGGTGTCGTTACCGTAAACCAATCGCATTGGGGCAGGCAAACGTTAAAAAAACTGTTCTCCTCTCCTCTCTGTTCTTGCTGTCAGTTGTCATTTCAGCACGCTCCAAAGGTGACCCGCCACCACCCCCAAAGGTGACCCGCCAGCACCCCTGACACCTCCAATCTACAGCAGAACCTGGCATATCAGGAGAGTTATGCAACTTGGGCTCTACCACCACCACCACCACCAGTGTCTGGACTCCCAAGGGGGGGATATGCCTCGTCTCGGCTCGAGATCCCGGCCCCGGCTCTATCCTGCGGCAGGATGGAGTCCAAGCCCCAAACAACTTGCAATATCATATTATACCTGTTATAATAAAGTATTGTTCAAATTTCAACAAGTCTCTCCGGATTGAAATGATGCTATTTGAGTGATGATGAAAAACTCCATACGGAAAACAAGCATCTAAGAAGCTGTTTGGTGAACTCAACTGATAAAGCATGAATTGTGACATTCGACAAATCAGCAGCATTATTTGGTCATTTCAGCATCTTTTAAATCAATTTATTAGAATTATAATCATCTGGGCCATCTGCAACAGGTGAAGCAGCTAAGCGGTTCATTCAGCATGGGTTTAGGACCTAGAGAAGATGCTCTGAACGATCTGTTGCTACCACCATGGAGGAGAGGCCCCCCCTCCTCTCCCTCGGGGGACACGCTGGGGGGAGAGCGCTTTAATTCGGTGTGAACACAGCATTACACAGTATGTGGAATAAGCCTGTTTAGTGTAGCCAACGCACCACAAAGCCCTACAAAGACTAGGTTTCTCCTGCTGATCCCTGCGCCACTGGGATCTCCACTGGAAGACGGCTGTAGTCTTTCATGAAGCTTAGGGTGTAAAATGGAACAACTTCCACATTCAAAGAGCTCAAAGGCCTCCACCACCTTGTGTGAGCAGCCAGGCAGGAAAGAGGAGTAATTACACAAACATTATCATACACAGGCAGCCCGAGCCTCCTCCACTATCGCCACGGAGACAGTGCTGAGCTGTACAGTCTGTTTGTGTGTGTGTACGTGTGTGTCTGCGCGTACAGCATCTACACAACCAAGCCTCCAACGGGTGGCCACACAAAGTGCCACACAAGCAGCCCAAAATGCTGCAAACTCCTCCACCTGATTACGCACCCACTTAGATATCCCAAGTGTGTCGTTACTGTGTTTGTGAGTGTGCATCGCTGTGTGTGTGTGTGTGTGTGCTTTACTTGCTTAGCTCAGCAGTGCCTCTTTCCCGAGCCTATAATTGAAGCTATCAGATGGGATCGCTGCCAGACGGGTAGATTACACACAGTTAGGCCCTCTCTCTCCAGGGATTAGACCAAGACACACACAGACACACACAGAAACAGAAAGACAAGAAAGTAAACTTGACTTCATCTTTAAGCCGTCTCTCTATCCAGGATGTGATCGACACCACGTGTGAAGATTACTACATCAGTGAAACAGCAAGGACCAACAGAGTATCAGAAGTCGATATCTGTGAATACCGGACCACCACCTTTCCCAGCATCCACTTGGAAAAGGTCAAATGTCAACGGGGTTGAGTCAGTAAACAGCCCGAGAAGACGAAGGAGGACCAGCATTTCTGAGACGGGACAGAGGTGTATGTATTTTAAAAGGTAAATATATGACAACATGTTCCCTGAGGTTTCATGACAAGTGATCCAACTGATCCACTGAGGCCAAGAGATGCACCTTCACCAGTTCCAGTGCACAGATAACACTTTGGTGCATTGGCATCAAGACAGGCACCTCTGGATGTGCAATAAAATATGGAATTGTAATCGTAATTTAATATATTTCCACAGCTGCAACTGGTAACTACACAACTTGATATACTACATATACTAAATATTACATTACATGTAGTGTAATGTAATATTTAGTTCAGGCCCACAGTGGTCAGAAGCAACGCTGATGGGGTTTTATATATATTATATGAGGCTTTTAGCAAAGAAACAACACAATATGAAGCGGATATACGGTCTGACAGTAGACTTTATTATAGTAAATGAAGTAAGTGCCTTTTGTATTTTTCTTGTATCCGTATGTCTCCTGACAGTTACAGGCTGTGACTGTAAAAGACTCCCAGTGATGCTGAGTGTACCCTGACTGCCGTCACTGGCAACACGCTCCCGTATCTTCACAGCAGGCTCCATTCTCATCGGCCCTGACTGCTTGAAGGCTCCTCAAATAGAGACAAGAGCAGTCAACGTTGGCGAGGACATCCTTATCCCTGCCTGTGTAATCCTGCGTTCACACCAAAAGTGAAGGGAATTTTTGCCACGCTTTACTCGATCGCGTCTTCTTAGCCGACTAGTTGTAGTTCATTCGCTTCATGCGCGCCGGGGAGGGGGCGTGGCTTATCTCCTAAAGACAGTTATCATCTCCGCTATCCACCATGGGAATAAACATCGTTCTGCTCTGTACTTGTTTTGGAAATGACACAAACGTCGGACACCACCTGACTTCAGTCTGTGTGCCTGTGTGTGTGTCTCAGTTTCATCAAGCCTATCTGAACGCTGATTGGCCTTTGCAAGACTGCGGCGGGCAAAGTTTGCTTCGCCCTTAAAAATGATCTTCCGATGCAACTTTTCTCGTCTGCATTCACTTTGCATGGAATCTACTCGCGCGAATGTCCTTCCCTTTTGGTGCGAAGCGTCTCTGCTGTGTCTCTGTGTGAAGTGTCTCTGCTGTTCTGTGTCGAGCTGCAGCTCCGTGATGTCGCCAGTGGAAATCTGTGTTTGTACGTGTGAATTCATAGTGCGTGCATGTGACACGTGCTGGATCTTAAAATGATAACCTCTTTCCTCCTCATTCTGTGCTGTATATCTTTTGAATCTCATTTTATTTTTGTCTGATGCATGTTTCTCTAAGAAGCTGGTTTTCACTGTTGAGCCCTGAAAAGTTATTCAAGCAGCAAATATGCATGAACTCCTTTAAGGTGGATAACCACACATCATTTGTTTAAAACAAGAAAAGAAAAAAAGTGGTTTGAATATCATTCATAACTGAGTCTTTCCTTTTTTATATCTCATAGGGTACTTCATCACAACGAGGCGTATGAACAGACGGGATGACTGCAATGGGGAAAGATGGAGAAGACATCATCAACGTGTTGGTGGTACCTGTCTGAAGGACCTCACAAGCGCCGTGGCTACACTGTTGCTGTTTGCCCTCAACATCGACTATCCAAAAGAACTGAAATACACAAAGTTGTTCCAAAGGGCCTCATGAACATCATGGAGGACAGTGTTCCTCACTCGTCCATGGTTTGAGAAACAGACTCCATGATGACGAGTTCTTTTTTAATTGTGTGTTTGGCACATTTGAAGTTCTCGTTTTGTTTTGGAGATTACATGATGAGCAGACCGTGGACATCTCAGAGAAGAAAGTATTCCTACCTCAGTACTGTGGTACGGTAAAGGAACCGTGGTACATATACTTAGCCATTTTGATTTCTTCCAGTAAGTGTAATACTGCATGGCTGCTTAATCTGCAACGCGGAACGATTTCCTGTTCACTCAACTGACAAATTGTGATCCTTGTGGCAAAAGCACAATTTGCCATTTTCAGTTTCTGTTTCTACGCTTTCACCTCAGTGCGACATGTTTGTACAGACCTCGCCGTGCTCTGTACATGAGGTCCTCAGCGATCACAGATCAGTCCTTTACATGCACATGTAAGTAAGTGAGTCTATTTTTCTGTTAATATTCACATATTGAGTGGTGTGGGACCAGGATGTCGAACAATGACAACTCGGATTCCAACACATGCTCTCTGCTGATGTGTAAATTGCTAGTGTTGCCAGCAGAGGCAATACAAGCAGCTCCACAAGCCATTTGGTTTTCTGATCTACGTGGGATTTTCCAAAATCAAAAACCCTCCAAACAGACACACCTCCTCTCTCGGACACCAGTTGTGTTGGTGCATCTCTGGTCTCACGTTGATCCTCCTTCATCGCTCGTGTTTTCATGTTGATTAGTTACGGTGGTGGCGGCCGTGGTTTGGCTCAGCTGCAGGGGGACGGAGAAGGCAGTGGCTCGGAGAACGGTGCCAGGAGGAGGCACAATTGGCCTCAGGTGGAATTAATGATGTCTGTATGTTCTGCCTTAAGAAGGAGACATCCTTCACGCGTCAACTAAGGCAACATAAAGATGTGTGAAATAAAGACTGTTAAAATGCTACGCTGTATCCTCGTCTTTCCACGTTCCCCCAAAGGACCGCACGTTAGTTACTTCTTGTTATGAAGTTATAACCACAAGTCAATCTGTACACGTACGACCGCTGCGCGCACACCAGTATGACGCTATATGAAACATTTGTACTGTATGATAATTTAACACCAGCCAAAGCCAAACAGTCTATGTGTACCACCTTTGAACCACCTGACTGCGACAATCCGATGTGGTCACAGGTGCAACAAAGTAGGGGGTAGCTCTTCACCTGTACTGCTGGGTTGATACGATTTAAATATACACTTATCAAAAGAAGACAATTGTTCATTCTGTACACATGACATCCATTGTAGTCTGTCCATCAGGAGAGGGATCCTCCTCTGACGTTCTCCCTGAGGTTTCTTCTCTTTTTTCCCCATGGAAGGGTTTTCATTTTTTGGAGAGTTCTTCCTGTGCCGATGTTTTTGAATTTGCGATTTTGGGCTATACAAAATTAAATTAATAAATTGAAATTAACCAACAACAGTCCCAGAATAAATAAAAAATTAAAACAAATTGCAAACACAGATATATTATAATAATAATCTAGAATTTCCAAATGGACCTTTTTGAGGTGTAGGAAACACACACCACAATAGTTCATTTTGTTTTCAGTTGATTTGGGCTACATTGCCTGGAAGCCTCTTTAGAAATCCTCTTGATTGTCTAGTCTGCTACGTGCAGTCCCTTCCTGCTGTAGGGCCTGGGTCCCCAGCATGTCCGTGTTGCCTCCCAGGTGGGAACAGCCCTTCCTGCTGTAGGGCCTGGGTCCCCAGCATGTCCGTGTTGCCTCCCAGGTGGGAACAGCCCTTCCTGCTGTAGGGCCTGGGTCCCCAGCATGTCCGTGTTGCCTCCCAGGTGGGAACAGCCCTTCCTGCTGTAGGGCCTGGGTCCCCAGCATGTCAGTGTTGCCTCCCAGGTGGGAACAGCCCTTCCTGCTGTAGGGCCTGGGTCCCCAGCATGTCCGTGTTGCCTCCCAGGTGGGAATAGCCCTTCCTGCTGTAGGGCCTGGGTCCCCAGCATGTCAGTGTTGCCTCCCAGGTGGGAACAGCCCTTCCTGCTGTAGGGCCTGGGTCCCCAGCATGTCAGTGTTGCCTCCCAGGTGGGAACAGCCCTTCCTGCTGTAGGGCCTGGGTCCCCAGCATGTCAGGGTTGCCTCCCAGGTGGGAACACCCCTTCCGCTCACAGGTTGGGGGTGGCGGGTTTGTGCTGCTGGAGGCCCAGCTAAAGTTTGAGCTGAAGGACTTTCTGGTAAATCTGACTGGGTGGCGCAGATGATGATCACCAAGAATCACAAAGGATTTACAGGGAAACGGGCTATACGTTTCCATATGATCCATAAGATCATGAAGATCATATGGGTATGAAGGGTAGACTCACCGTTACTGTGTTGGCTGTCAGGGAGGGGGCGTGGCTGTCAGTCCCTGGCTGATTGCTCTGTGTGTGTGTTGCTGTGTACAGCGCCAAGGCGTGCTCGCCCACCGTGCTTGGTCCTGTATAGTCTGCTGGCTGGTGAGCGTGGGGCGTTGCATACTCGGCTGGAATGCCATTCTGTGGTGGAGGGGGGTACTGGGCCGGTGGGAAGGGTTGGGCCATGGCTTCAGGGGGAGCTAGGGCCTCATGGTTGCCCTGCATGGAGAGATAGAAGGAACACAGCACCAGACCAAAAGGTGAAATATCTTATTAATGTTTTGTTAAACCGTATTATACATTCAAATCCATTACTTAATTTAATCTATTTACATTTGATGTCAATAACGACCACACTTTTTTCTTGAATGGCCAAAGCTTTACATCCAAACAAGGTAGGCTGAATTCTGATCAGGGGCTGCATCGTTCCTCAACTCATCAGTTTTGAGAATAAAACCACAGTATTGCCAATAATTGAGTCTCTTTGGCTGTAGTTGAAGTTAGGGCCCTATGGCATTATCTAAAGGTTCTTACAAACTCTGCCTCAGAGGACTGTGTGCGACAATTTTAATTTTGAACTTGCCTCAGAATCCTTTTCTTTTTTATGATTTATGATTTGAACAACTAAGTGGTAGACAAGCATGTCCAAAAACTGAGTTATCACAAATCATTGTTTGTTTGCATTATTTGACAATTTTGCTGAGCCACAGTATTCCTGTTAATAATAATTTCAATCCAACCTGAATCACTAAGCAGATCTTGGCATGATGGGTTTGTCTCCTGAAGCAAAATGTTCGTAATGCCACTAATGTCTCAGTCAACATTCTACGTATACATCCATGGCCAACTGGAGCGTACTTCTTGTAGAAGTCTAACTAAAATCACACTAATCTCCAGCTTTCTCCACTTTGTGATTCTCAAGAACCAGTTTGACTGTTATTTTTTGGACTTAGCAGACGAGGGTTAAAGTTGTTATATACAACTTCGCCAATAAATAATTGTTGTATCCATATAATAATCCATGTTTTTTGTGACTTTTTACCTTTGATCACATGATAGCTCTCTGCAATATCACATATGACCACCTGTTCATATTTACACTGGGTCACATGATGACAAAGTGACCCATTCAGTCTTTAAGGATGATGGAACCAAGGAATTTGGTTGATATTTTATATTTTACGAGAAAACAAGAGGTAGAGAGACATTTACAAAACAGTAGAATGGTAATGGAAATAGCAGCTTTCTAAGCCTCTGGCACTCAAACAGCACACTAGATGTCATCATTCATCCATTTGCACACCGTCATACAAGGTGCCACCTTATTATCAGGAGCTATTCTAAATGCTCATTCACTAGTGTTGTTACCTCCGACCCCCCTGCTTCGAAGCTTGTGTCGAAATATGAACCAGTGCAAGGCGAAGCAAACGTATCGGTGCTCGGTTCGTTCGCTGCTGATCACGTGATCAGTGACGTCCGAAGCTTCGGTCCGGCTCACAGTCACGTGACCGCTTCGATTTCATTCAAATGGGCTGGAAACAGGGTTCGGGCTTGTCGGTTTGATACAGTCAAAGTCAGTGTTGTTGTAGTAGTCGTAGTAGTAGTAGTAGTAGTGGTAGTACTAGTAGTAGTAGTGGTAGTACTAGTAGTAGTAGCAGCAAAGAGCAAATTTCCAATGGAAGCTGTGGCAAAGAGAGGTCGCTCCGAGATGTGGGAGCACTTCAATTTGATTTCCTCTAACAAGGTTGGCAATAGGCAGGCAAAGTCTGTCATTTGTATTGTGTTTATTTTTATTGTGGAGACCACCAGATATTTGGCTGAACCAAACGTTCCACGAAGTGAAGACCCGCTAAATTATTGGGTCAATATTTGTCTATTTGTGTCAGCACGTAATCTTATGAGCATTCCTGCCTCATGGTGCCGTGTGAGCGTGTTTTTTCTAAGGCAGGGGAAACAGGATCTACAAAAAGAAAACGACTCAACCCCAATACTGTGGCAAAATTGTGTTTCTCAATAAAATCAATAATAATGTCCCATCCCACGTGTCCACAAGCACCTCAATATCCTCTCATAAGAAACCTGTCCAAAAGCACAATCACTTCCCACATTCCCCATTAAACATTTGCACTATAGGTTTTCAACAGCAGAGGTCATAGAGTTTGCGATACATTGAATGAATGAAGCTTTTTCCGTTACAATTGGCTGGAAAGCTTCACTGGTTCAGAAAGCTTCACTTTGCCATCACTATCATTCACACATTCATACATAGATAGCAAAGTCTTTGGGAGTAAACAACATCAACATGAGAAATGGTGGTACCCCATCAGCATTAACTGCAGATCTTCTGAATAGCTACCTCTTTCGGACCATCAGGCCGCGCCTCAGAAGGAGGCACGGCCTGAGCTAAAGAGCCCAGGGAGGAAAACAAGGCGGCACTGTACTCTAGTCAGAGATATGTTGAATGCCAACGTCTAGTACAGCAGTCCTCAACCTTTTTTGTTTCCTGTCGTGGCGGATAAACACAACAAAATAAAATTACCGTACCTAGAATTACAGTATGCAATAAACCTGTATTTAAGTACCACACTGTCTGTTAAATGAAGCTTTCCAGTTTTGGGTGCTTCTTTGTCTCCTCAGGGCCCTTCTTCCCTTTTTCAAAGCAGCTCTCCAAACATGTGGTTTTTTTTGCTAATTTTCGCTAGCTTGCGGGCTAAAGTTTTGCTGTAATTATTAAGTAACCGAGGAAAATTTGCCTAAAGGTGCCTAGAGTTACAAGCGCAATCTGGTAATTTTTCAAAATAGTGAAAAAAACAATAGTGATTTATTCTTTCTGTGCAGCCCGGTAGCAAATGGCCACGGGATCGGTACCGGTGCTCGGCCCACTGGTTGGGGACGACTGCACTGATGTAGTATATATATTGGCGAGTGACTGTTAAGCAGTATTAAGACAATCACAAGCAAGCACAACATACAATGCCAACTCTTTTTTCTCGGACTAAGATGAAAATAAAGCAGTCGCCATATTGATTTCTTGAGATGGAATCTGTTGGGTTAGATGTATGGTGCTCCCTTTACTCACTGTTGTAACTGGGGGACCTGGATTTCCTTTACCCACTGTTGTAACTGGGGGGACCTGGATTTCCTTTACCCACTGTTGTAAGTGGGGGGGGCCTGGGTCCTCTTTACTCACTGTTGTAAGTGGGGGGACCTGGGTCCTCTTTACCCACTGTTGTAAGTGGGGGGACCTGGGTCCTCTTTACTCACTGTTGTAAGTGGGGGGACCTGGGTCCTCTTTACTCACTGTTGTAACTGTGGGGGGACCTGGGTTCCTTTTACTCACTGTTGTAAGTGGGGGGGCCTGGGTTCCCTTTACTCACTGTTGTAAGTGTGGGGGGACCTGGGTTCACTTTACTCACTGTTGTAAGTGTGGGGGGACCTGGGTTCCCTTTACTCACTGTTGTAAGTGGGGGGACCTGGGTCCTCTTTACTCACTGTTGTAAGTGGGGGGACCTGGGTCCTCTTTACTCACTGTTGTAACTGTGGGGGGACCTGGGTTCCTTTTACTCACTGTTGTAAGTGGGGGGGCCTGGGTTCCCTTTACTCACTGTTGTAAGTGTGGGGGGACCTGGGTTCACTTTACTCACTGTTGTAAGTGTGGGGGGACCTGGGTTCCCTTTACTCACTGTTGTAAGTGTGGGGGGACCTGGGTTCACTTTACTCACTGTTGTAAGTGTGGGGGGACCTGGGTTCACTTTACTCACTGTTGTAAGTGTGGGGGGACCTGGGTTCACTTTACTCACTGTTGTAACTGTGGGGGGACCTGGGTTCCTTTTACTCACTGTTGTAAGTGGGGGGGCCTGGGTTCCCTTTACTCACTGTTGTAAGTGTGGGGGGACCTGGGTTCACTTTACTCACTGTTGTAAGTGTGGGGGGACCTGGGTTCCCTTTACTCACTGTTGTAAGTGTGGGGGGACCTGGGTTCACTTTACTCACTGTTGTAAGTGTGGGGGGACCTGGGTTCACTTTACTCACTGTTGTAAGTGTGGGGGGACCTGGGTTCACTTTACTCACTGTTGTAAGTGTGGGGGGACCTGGGTTCACTTTACTCACTGTTGTAAGTGTGGGGGGACCTGGGTTCACTTTACTCACTGTTGTAAGTGTGGGGGGACCTGGGTTCACTTTACTCACTGTTGTAAGTGGGGGGACCTGGATTTCCGGTACCCACTGTTGTAACTGGGGGGACCTGGGTTCCCTTTACTCACTGTTGTAAGTGTGGGGGGACCTGGGTTCACTTTAACCCTATCTGCGCCTATCTGTTCGCATGTAAGGGTGTGTGTGTGTGTGCGTGTGTTTGAACATGTTTTTGCGTGTCTGTGCATGTGTGCATGTGCGTGTGTTTGCACACACTGGGATCGTCGTGGCGCAGGGGGTAGAGAGGGTGTGCTGGGAACCACAAGGTTGGTGGTTTGAGTCCCGGCTGGCCCATGTCCCATGTTGAAGTGTCCCTGAGCAAGACACCTAACCCCTAATTGCTCCCCGGGCAAAATGTAAGAGCCATGGGTTTAAAGTGTAATGTAAGTCGCTTTGGATAAAAGCGTCCGCTAAATGACCTGTAATGTAACGTAAAGGCATTGTGCAGGTATGTGAGTAGGTGTGCCTGCGCATGTGTGTCTGAGATTGTTTGATCAGCCTCAGTGGCTCTCGGCCCCCATTGTCATTAGTTGTCTCTGTCAACGTGGAACAATAAAGTTGTGGTGATGGGAGAGTAAAGGACCCACACAGTTTCTCAATGGCTCGATCTCAAACACACGCGCACAATATTTTGAGATTTTTGTGTGAGGCCTCTACTTAAGTGGGTTCTTGCCATCATCTTCAGTGCATCTGTATCACATCTCTGCAAACTCCATCTATCAAGATCATTACAAAGTATCACCCTCACACATGTACACAGACACACAGGGCGGTGTAGCTGCAGGGGCCCAGCAGAAAGCTGGGTAATGGTTAGTAAAGGTGGAGAGAAGCCCTGGGCTTCTTCAGAAAATGGATGAAGAGAAGGGAATCAATATTAGACACACTGCTGCTGTGCAAGAATATGTGTGTGTGTTTGTGTGTGTGTGTGTGGGAGAGAGAAATAGAGAAAGAGAAACCGTGTGAATGTTTTATTTACTCTGCAATGAATGAACCAATGAATACACACATTTACATTGATCTGTAAGTGAGCCTTTTGATCCCCTAACATGTTGCCTTCTTCTGCCATATATAAGGAATCACAGCACAGTTCATCCAAAAAGTCTTTCTTCCTATAAGGTTATTTTTTAGAAACTGATTATGGAACACTTCTTATTGGTTGGTATTCATTTTTTCTCCTAATAAATGGATGGAGCGTTTGGTCAAATGAATCCATGTTGCTGCAGATTGGAGCTTTCTGTCTTGCATCATTGGTGTACAATGTGTTTTTAATTATATTCACGGTAGACCCCTTTCCCTGTGTTCTTGCCATGTGCTGTTACCCCGGTTCATTATCTGCTGACACCAGAAACACAGCTCTCTTTTGACCACAAGAACATTTTCTAATGTTTGCTGCAGTAAAGCAAAGAATGACCATTTATTCCATGAAATAAACATTGTACTAGTCAGAGCTCTGTGACAGCTGCACTCTATTACCGCGCTGGAATCCACCGGTCAATCTTTGTTCCTACCCTCACCATGAAGGATGGGTCATGACCCAAAGAACTAGGTCACGGGTACAAGCGGCCAAATGGGTTTCCTCAGGAGAGTGGCTGGCGTCTCCCTTAGGGATAGGGTGAAAAGCTCAGCCATTCCTGAGGAGCTCGGAGTAGAGCCGCTGCTCCTTTGCGTCGAAAAGAGCCAGTTGAGGTGGTTTGGGCATCTGGTGAGGATGCCCCCTGGGCGCCTCTCAGGGAGGTGTTCCAGGCACGGCCAGCTGGGAAGAGGCCCCGGTGAAGACCCAGGACTAGGTTGAGAGGAGTCAGTATACTTTACTCACAACTGACTGGACGGGACAAAACGTGAAAAAGGGGCAACTGGAAAAAGATACCATGGACATGATGTTCCACTAAATTAATGAAATTGAACAAAAGGGTCACTTAATGGTCTGCTTAGAAAGAGGGTGTGTCGGTGGATGGTCAAACCTCCACACATGACCACTCCACGAGTCCCGTGTGAAGATAAAAGTCAACATGTCAGATGACACGTTACAATGTCTAGTTTCATGAGTCACACAATTTGTAATCAAACAAGTTCCAGGATATCCAACACGCTCCTTTTCTAGCCCTAACCAAGAGGTTTGGCTTGCAAACAAAAATGTATTGGTCTTGAGAACTCATGTAAAGTTGTACACGTTTATTGTTGTGTACTCCTACAAACGTTCAGCAGCAATCAGTGCACAGCCTATAGGCATGACCACTCACTGTGCATCCTGAGCTGCACAGTGAGTGGTGACGTGGAGAGAACGCTTACCTATTGTAGTTATAGGTATACACATTGTATGAGAGACGCCTGAACTACACCAGAATTTACAAATTTGAATCGTGGATGCATGAGCTCACTATTCTTTGGGGATTTAATATCAGAAGAATTAACATTTCAATAACCAAGTATTTTCTTATTTAAAATGACGATTTGCATTATAGTATGTCCATCCCATCATGGTGTGTACGTATTTGTCAAAGTTGGAGATAGAAAGAGAAAAAGAGAGCGAGAGCTTCATACATGGGCCTAATGTTCAGATAGAGTTGGACTCATCAGACATTGCGCTCCACTGAGCCAAAGGGAAATAAACTCAATGAGTAAAAGCTGGAGGACTGAGAGAGGGAGCGGGATGGAGAGGCGGGGGGATGAGGCAGAGAGATAGATGGAAGGATGGAGGGAGAGAGGGATGGATAGTATGATTTAGCTGATAGGAGAAATCATTTACCAGCGCAATTTGTCGACAAGGATCTGGGGATGTCTCAGTGTGTCAGCGCCTCAGTCACTTTGATGGATGATGGAAGTTCACTGACTTTAGCACTCTCTCTTTCTTGCTCTGCCTCTGGCTCTCTCTTACTCTCTTTTTGCCTCAGCCTCAATTCCTCCTCACTCTCTTCTGCCTCAAACCCCAGCAGGGCGAAGCCATCTCAATCTTAGTGTGTGACCACGGGCATATTTGTGTGTGTGTGTGTGTGTGTGTGTGTGCGCACTTACACACAGGGAGATGTATCACACATCAGCTCATGATTTAGGCATATAAAAACATGGCTCCAGGTAACACCCTCCCCCTGCGCTCCTACTCCACACACTGCGCTGCCATTATTTAACTTGACTGTCTTTGGTCATGTGTGTGTTCGGGGTGTGAAGGGACCAGGTGGGGCTATCCGTCAGCTCAGGGTTTATTGATGCTGCCATGCAGGGAGGCCTATCGATGAGGCTCCTGGTTTTAGTGAATCAAGACTGGCCCCGGGCAACATCTCCACCCTGCATGGACTTTGAGATAAACAATAGGAGAAGGTAATCAGGACCTTCTGATTTCTGTTTGGTGTCAGAAAACTCAACACAACAGCATGAAATGTGGTTCGCTCCATCTGTCGAGATAAGGGTGGCCTTTGAAATAATACAGCATGTGTATTCAGCGTTTCTGCCATTACGTGGCCTCACCAAAAGCCATTATTCTCTCCTCCAAGGAACGTTTGAAAGAAGAACTTTGGCGGAGAAACTAGAGGCCAACCTGACCTCACAATCAGACAACGGACTGCGTGAAAGGGAAGGCACACATACAAAGCTTCTGTAGAGGAAGGTTTGGCTAGCTGGATGCAGTTTTGCTTATCATGCTTGCTTTTCAAATCAACGGGCACCGATCGGTATCATGGACAGATACCGGAGTAAGGGAAAAAACATTTAGTAACAATACGGAAACGAGACACACAGATAACTCTGTCAAGCTGCCTGTTAGGTTAACATCAGCTGGACGACGGACACGGAGGAAACACGGTGATGAAAACAGGCCCATTTTGTCCAAAATAACTGATCGTGTGAAGTTTTGTGGGGATTTTGAGTTGGTCTTTCCATAACACACTGTTTGGGTGTTTCCCCAACAGTCTACGTTCATAGTGGCATCTTAATGTACATATATATATATATATATATATATATATATATATATATATATATATATATAATTAAATGCACTTAATTGTATGAATAAGATGTTAAATATTGAACTGCAAAGTAATAATAAGTAATAATGTAGTAAAGTAATAATAAAGTAATCTTTTTTTTTGCATTGAATCATACTGTGATGTTTGCTTACCGTACCAAATAAAAAATGCCACCAGCCGCCACAGATCACCACCATCCATTTCCATGCATGGGGACACCAACTTCTATACCGCTACTGGAAACCGCTACGGTCAGACTGATTGATTGTTTTAAATTTGAAACCACACTAATATGTCATATATATTCATCATCGTCATCGGTTGGAGGAAAAGATTATCAGAAGGTAGAAGGAGAGCCTCATACTCCCCTTAACGGGAAAGAGACGGACGAAGTGAGGACTAAATGTAGTGAAAGTAGAGACAAGAGGGAGAATGTCAACTTCTATTAAAAGTTCTATCCTCATCTCTGTAAGGGATGGATTGGTTACCTTGGTGTGTGTGTCTGTCCCTGTGAGAGGGTTTCAATGGACATCTTTCCATGGAGGTTTGTCCACATGGCTGAGATGACGTATGATGATTATCAAACAGACTTCTGGGCCCTTTTCCTCGTACGTGGTTCAACTAAGTCGATCAAATGCTCCATTATCCAGCTCAAAATAAGGATATGATTGACATCAGACTATCTGAGTTCCTCGAAGGCGGATCGGCGCTCAAACCGTCTCGTTAGTTTGAACCAGATGTCATCAGAATAATCGATTTTTTAACAGTATAACGGCAAATAAACTTAAAGGAAGAGCGTCTTTTTTTTCCGCTGACGAGCAGATGATCATGAACACATATGAGGAGATAATATGTGTATTTGAATCATTTCTGTCAGACAGGTGATGTGACGTTTGGTGATAAATTAACCAGACTGAAAACATTACGTCGCAACTGGTTCGACGTTTCCTAAAAAAGAAACAAACAATAAACTCACGAAATCCGGGATTTCAAAGCTTGTCCAGCTGTCCAGCAACGTTTGTCACATGTAATGCAGACAGAGAGCTACAGACAGAATTTAAAGGCAGTTATACTTATAGTTATAATTACTATAATTATAATTAATTTAATCAAACATTGAAATGAAAGGTATGTCTTGACATGACAGTCTGGTGAGATATATTATCAGTGTAATGCTGCTTATGCTTCGACTCTGGCAGTAAAAAAAAGATATGTGTGTGTGTCGTTATAGATATTATTATGCACAACATTGATTTATCTCATTTACAAAATTTGCAGCATAACGGCAAGAAAAAGCAGAGGGACAGGGAATATATCCTTTTATTTACAGCACCTGCCCCAAAATGTCTGCACGTGCTTGCAGAGCGGAGAGTGAGATGTAGAGTTTCACCATGTAGACTGGACCCGATCACAGCACGGTACCAGTGTTACACAGAGGTGTCGACAACGTTTTATCTCATAATTTAGACTTTCTATCCCCTTTCTTTAGTGCGGAAATGGGCTTCTATCGTGCGAATGCATCACTCCAGCCAATCCAAAGGTTGGTTTGTAACCAATCAGGTGTAGAGACCATGGTGACTGGCTCCGCCCCCTTACTGTCAAAAAGAACAATAGTGGGCGTGCAGAAAACACCTTCGATTCGCCTCGCATTCGTCTGGCATGAGACGGCACGACGCCGCGCATCAACCTGATCTGCGCTCTCGCATCTGGACAGTGATTTGCCGCCATAGATGTCGCATGTGTACAGACTGTAAAGCCCTCTGAGGCAAATTTGTAGTTTGCGTTTTTGGGCTCCACAAAATAAAATGAATTGAATTGAATTCTTCTCAAGTTGAACAAAGGTGTGGGAGCCTGAGAGGGAATCCCCCTTACTCCACAGCAGGGGGGCATTTCATCCTTGTATCTCATGGAAGCAAGATGATAGCTGTGGTATTGTCACAATGTCCTGACAGTGATGAGAAGGAAAAGAGGAAACCGTTCTCATCACTGACACATATATGAATGTTTCACACCGTTACAGCCTTGGCTGCAAAACGCACTAATCTGTTTGTTCTCCGTACTCAACTCCAAAGTTATGCAAATCAGTCCAGAAGATGTGCACACGGCGGTGCTACGTACACTTTTTTCATAGAAGCTGAAAGCTGACAAAAAAAAAAGAGACACCAAATCTTCCGGCCAGACGACGCTGAATCAAATGATGTCACATTCCAGGTCATTTAGCGGACGCTTTTATCCAAAGCGACTTACACTTTTAACCCGTGGCTTCTTACATTTTGGCCCGGGGAGCCATTAGGGGTTCGGTGTCTCGCTCAGGGACACTTGGACCTTCTCTGCCGCTGCACCAAACCGCATGATGTCCTCCATCTTCTATAGTAGTTTATCTTCACTCATCAACGTGAAGCTCTCCATGATTACTGTCCACACACTCTGGTTTACCCCGGAATCTCCATGTTCTGGAGAACTTATAGTGCTGTTAGTGATTTATTTTTAGGCGATTAATTCCAAGGCCTTTGGAGTTATTATATTAGATAAGGTTATATAGATTTATTTCTTCACCAGTAACATGAATAGATGTTTAAAGATCAGAACACAGGGGTCCCCCTTTATCCCGACAGGGTAGTTCCAGAGTTATTACACTTTTTATCAGGTTATGCCATTTTCAGAGTAGAGGCCAAAAAACATGCTTAAAACATGCGTGTTGGGAGCATGTACAAACAGCTTTGACATTTTTGTTACCCAGGCTCATGTTTCCAGAAATATGTGGCGTTGTTTGATTATGTTTTTCTCTTGAGGTTCATTTTTATTGTTGGTTTAATCCACAGTGGAGCTTTTTAGGCAGGAGCAGGTTCGGTTTGTAAAACAGTGCTAGTGAAGACCGGTCGTCAGTGGGCTGGTCGTGCAAATGCTTGAACAAGTCTAATCTTCATGAGGTTCTGGAGGAACGTGCTCAAACAGTCAGGAAAACGCTGTAGGTGAACCCCCGTTTTCAGCTGGGTTTTGTCCCATTCGTGTTCGCTCACAGTGGCCTTTAATAAATGTTAGTTAACTAAAACTGTCTGTTCTCCCTCCCAAGGGGGGGCCGCTGCACCAACACCCCCATCGTCTGACAGCCACACACAGCACTCATCTAGTACCAAGCTAAGAACGCCCACAGGTCATATAATCATTAGGCAAAATACTGTCATGAAAGAGCCTCCGTCTGTTCGTGGTATAATAGAGTCATGAAGTTAAATACGCGCTAATTCTCTACTTGCTTTAATTAGAGGGAATGTGCACGCTGCCTCTGCAGACAAGAGACAGGGACGACGGATGACAAGGGAGCAGAGGAGGAAATTAAAATTGTGTGTTTATTGTTCCTCTTTAAGTCTGCATCATCATCATCATCATCATCATCATCATCAACAACAACAACAACATGAGAGCGGTCACGGCTCAGCCGATCCGCAGACTTGACCCCAGAGGATTCTCCTACTACGAATACCTGTGTGTGGGACCCAGGCGCTGCGAGTGACTTATGCATGAGTGTGAGAGCTTCACACACACGCACACACACACACACACACACACAACACACACACGCACACACACACAACACACACACACACACACACACACACATGCACATACAACACAGAGAGGCAACGGAATCTAATTTAACACTCGGCTGAGCAGAGATTGGCCGACCAGTCCCTCCCCGGCCAAGCAGGGACACTCCACCAACCAGCTCAGTGTGTGTGTGAGTGTGTGAGTGTGTGTGTGTGTGTGAGGAGGGCTGTAGAACACAAAGCCGGCGCGCGGCGGAATAAGAAAGAGGACTGGTGTTGATGGAGGACAGCGCCGCAGGCTGCTTATGATTCAGAGCGGGTCGCAGGTCCGCTGGCTGCCAGCTCCCTCTAGGCCCACTACACGATATTCACTAACCCCCATAACAACGGCAAACATATGTAAATCGGCCCGCGTGCCCGATCCAATCAGACCCGGGCGTGGAGCCATCCACACCAGCAGCACCATAAAGACACACTTTTCTTTTCTAATTTCAAGAAGTCGTGCACAGCTTAGTGGTCCGGTGGTCATGTGTTAGCCACCGATTGTAGGACATACGATCGATCTACACCTGGGACCATGTTACCATGTCCACACCGTCCATATCCGGACCCAGAGGCCGTCCCATCCAGACCCGGACCAAAAGACGGTTGTGATTTAAACGTGACAGCGCACTTTTCGACCGGCGCAGCTTTGGTCGTCTTTACGGTGGCGCCTTAAAGCCCCGACCAATTGCATTGGAGTTTATCCATCCCACGTGATGCTACTCGACCAATCGAGCCTTTGCATTCCAGGCAGGACGATATCGCCGACGCGTGAGACGGAGAAAACGAGAGGACGCTGAGAATGAGGAACAAATAGCGCTCTGAGACAAATGGACAACGAAAGTAGAGCATTTAATCCATGATGGACGGACGGGTTTCTGTTCATACTTCCCACTGCAGCACTAAACCAGTGTCTCTTAAACTCAGAACCAGTTGAAACACCATCATGTGGCTCATTGAGCTCCTCCACGTGAGGAGGAGAACCTGATGCATTAAGACCAGGTTTAACCAGCCTGATCTCCAAAACCTCTTCGGAAAAATGTATAGGAAAATCTTGAAGATACAAATTCGTAGTGATACATACTAAATAAATATGGACTGCAACTGATGACGTCACCCTGTTCAAAGTGAACGGGGACCTGCACCCCATAAACACACTTTGTGAAGTCTGACCATGTCAAATAAACGTGTTATGATTGCGTTTTTAACGAGAAATCAATGTTAACTTGTAAGAATAGAAAACTAACCTTAACCCCCTCAAAACATCCAACATGGCGGAGAGACGTTCACTCAGGGGGCGTGGTTAACCACCGCCAGTTCCTATGTATTGTTACCAATTTGTATGTTCAAGATTTTCGTATACATTTTTACGAACAGGTTTTGGAGATCACGTTGGGTTTAACACATATATATATATATATTCTATTAAACTGTTTAGATATATTATTTATAATTTGCTGAGACTGTCAAGTCCAAATGTGAAATTCAAGCTTATCTTCTTTTACTTTTTTCTGAGTTGAAGCACTTCATTTAACACATTTTATTAGTTTTTTTTAAAATGCATGCCTACTTTTACTTAGTTAATTGAGAGAACATTATTTATATTGGCAGTCACACATATATGTTCAGTTCTTTGTTACGTGACAATAGATATTGTCAAAAGAGTTTTAGAATTGATGAAATTTTGATACAACCTGAATTTGCTTCCAGAAATGTTCTCTAACTGGACCTCGTCACATTTTAGTTGAATACCCCTGATTTAGCAGATCATCCACTTGTCACAGTAGACCGGTTTCACACTCTCCTGGTGTCATTATGAGGAGGCAGTGGGAATCAGCGGGGCCCTAAGTGTATCGTAATCAGAGATAACGGCACCCCGATAACTGTCTCTGCTGCTTCCCTTTGGGACTCAAGCAGATACCATCAGCCGCTCTCGTCCCCGGAATGACTCGCCTCATTCTCTGTGCGCCTGCTCAGGTAAATTGAAATGTCGTTATTTGTTTTTCGTTCTTTAATACGTGGAAGGGCCGCAGGGTTCCAGACAACAGGACTGCTGTGCAGATAGCATCAGCTGACCTGCCGGGCACCTGCATGCACGCTGTATCGACTATCAGCCACAGCCACTGAAAACCAGCAGGCTAAGTGACTCCAACCGGTCTGTGGAGACCAAAGAGGATCAGGTGAGAGCGCTTTGGACGGGGGGCTGTGTCGATAGTCAACAATCGAGGCAGTGCTGATGCAGTTGAATAAGAGAGCAAAGGGAGAAATCGAGCTCTCTGAATCGCAAAGGTTCAATTAGGACGAAGAGTCGCTGATCTGTGTTTCATTTGGAAAGAAGGAGTGAGATGAACTATGCCGCTGGGATCGCTGGCAAACACAGTAATGACACTGACACAAATGAATACGATACCTCTGCATTTCTAATCCTGGTGGTTTAACTGATCATGTTTCATTTAGTCACTTGTTCCCATGCGGCGGCCTTCCGGAGGCTCTTTGGCCGGCGACCAGTTGGGAACATTCCTGTTGTCAGAGAGACTCGATTAAAAACAACAATCTGATTTGTAGGTTTCTGACTTCAAACTTCATAGAATCTGTGAAAGGCAGTAAAGATTTCGACTATAACCAATATTTCACTAAAGCAAATATGAATGCATCAAATGTATGAAATAGTCATGACCTTATAGTGCTTCAACAAGTTGCTCTGCGTGAGAAGCACATTCACTTACACACATTAGATAAAAACAGCTACAGATGAAAGGTGCAGTGGCATCCACCAAAATAACGTAAATCACAGTTTTCATAATCACTGCTACTCCTGGTGGCAAAATGAAAACGGCATTTTGGACTCTAAATGGACTGTACTTGTGTAGCGTCTTTCTAGTCTTCCGACTACTCAAAGCGCTTTAACACTACATGACATCATTCACCCATTCACACACGGAGCCACCTGCCCATCAGTAACTACCATTCACACACTGTCTGGGATGGAACCAGCAACCCGCTGCCTGGAGACGACGGTGCTCCACACTCACCCACAGTCGCCCATTTTGACCATCAATGCAGAAATCGCAACACATCAATAGAGCAAACCCAAACCTAATTCAAGGAGCACTTAGAAATAGAGCTAGGATTATTCCAAGAACAAGATGGAAGCTTTTTATCTCCTGGATATATAAATAGGAAACTGTTTGTTATGTTTCTATTGCTATTTCTACTTTCTATTGACACGTGTCAATGCGTGTTTACAGCTTACCCTGCTGCCCTTTTGGGGCCAAAATTATAGTCTGACTATTTGGACATTTAAAGAAGTTAGTCCAGATCAGAGTGCTCCTGCCCACGAGAGGCCCAATAGAGAGATATGGTTGGAAAAAAGGGATGAGACCATGGATGTCAGCCGAGGTACGAAAAGTAGTTCAGAATGGAACACGTTTGTTCCTCTACAGATGTAATGGTTGGATGACAATGGAATTTCTATAACCACAATAAGTCAACAATGAAATAGCGGTTACCAGTTAGTGATCTGACGCGATCAAAATAATAGCTTAGCAGCTAACAGGATGGGTCAGAGGAGAATGAGACTTCTATATAATTGGATGTACTTGCCCACATCTGTATTCCACCCTGTGGTTCCCACCAATCCATGTACGTGATCAATGTACCTGCCCCGCGGGCTGCTGCTGGATATGCTGATCAATTAAGAATCCAGGCGTAAACAGAGAAAGGATGGGTATGCAAGTGAGCTGACTCAAGTCAAACCGCCACATGGGAACCGGTGGCCTGATCAATTTATCGATGGCCAATTTAGTCCCCTTCTTTACTGACGGCCATGATCATTGGGCTGGATTGGGTTGGATTAAATAGATTTTAGTTAAGAATAGAAAGATATCACACCTGGGCAGAACATAAAAAAACTGAAGCAATAACTACCGAATAACACAGTTGATGAATTGTGAATGGCCTATTTCTGCATGTTGTATTTCAAAGAAAGCATGCAGGAAAAGTAAGCAAATGACGGACACAGCACAAGGGAAAAGATTTACAGGAACACACACACACACACTCATATACAGAGACGTAGCACAAAAGGCCTCTTAATGCATCACAGAAGTGATGGCAGGTACCTGGCACAGTAAATAAAAATACAATTTCCCCAAGTCCTGCAGCATACAACCTAACACGCATGCACACACAGACACACACACACACACACTTCACCCCTTCATTCACCCATTGCTCAATTCTTCCAGAATGGCCCTATAGTTTCCTGTAATAAAGGGGGAGTGAGATGCCTATTTAATCTCCATGCCATTCCCCAGTCCGCTCCCCAAAGCCTGCCTGTCACACACGCAGTGTTTTATTACTCACACTAGAGAAAGGTTGGAGTGACGGGTGGAAGACTTCAGATGAAAGAACAGAACCAACCAAAGTTGGGTCGACAACAAACCAACAAACCTTTTCTCTGATGAACCCTCAGCTTGAGCTTTGTTTTGTTATATATGTATATTGACTAGCGATCAGATCAACGAGGGCCGGACAGGAAACAGAGACTTGGTCTTTCCTCTCCTGGTCTCCTCCCGAGTGTTTACAAAATGAAATCTTCTTGTTTCATTTTTCCGTTATCACAACCTGTGTCTGACACGGATCAGGGTTCCTTTACTCAGAGGATTGACGGTTAGATCCCCACCTCAACTAGACCATGACAATGTGTCCTTGTGCGAGACACTCACTCATTCCCTGTGTGACTGTCCTGATGGGCAGGTGGCACTGTGTCTGCAGTGAGTCAATGAGTGTGAATGGGCCAATGATGACATATAATGTTGTATCACGGTTGGAAGAGAAATACAAGCACCGTCCATGTATCACAAATTCTGTTTCCACATGGACAACACTGCATTCACATGATGCATGGGCTGCATTGTGGCCACAGAAAGCAATGAACGGAATTGTTCTCTAATAGAATTATTGGTAGGATGAAATGTGGGCTGCTGCAGCGTACCAGTTGTTTTGTTACTTTGATTCTTTCTGATTCACCAGAATGTAGGAAGCAAAGTGTACTTCCTGAACTTTAGCGCTATACAAGTTCAGTCCATTTACCATTTCTTTAAGGTCTGAAGGGTGGTATTAGGGTTCCTTTGGTGAAGCTCCCTGGCTGCCAGAAAGTGACAAACAATCTCACATCTCATTACATTGGTTTGCTGGAATGGATTCTGAATAGTTTACAGATATGGACCAATACGAGGCTTTCTATCCCGACTAGTGTTTGTGCCCTTTCTTCACTCGTTTAAAGCCCCTGTGGGTGGAACAATGTTATGCTGGAATGATTTAAAAGGATTTAGATGGCTACTATGTAATGATACAGAGAAAATGAAACTGCAGATTTTCAGTACTTTCTGCTGTACTATCTTCTCCAACACTCCAACATTACCAGTCAGCGATAGTTGCTTTATTGACAGCAGTGCACCTGAGGAGTAAATTACCAGCACGATACACCAGGATGTGCCAATACATTTTGAGCAATTTGTTGCTGCTTAGAAACATACAAACGCCTTCTCTGCTATCGCTGTTGTTTTAACTTAAATACAAATTCTTGTGATTTTCTTCATTTAACTCCAAAGAACCACTTGAGCACAGTCGAGCACCCCTGAAACTCCCCTTAGGGAAACCATGAACAGCTCGGGGGGATTCCCCAAAAAAGAGTCACATTTAGCACATTTTTCTGTCGCACTGAGCGACTTGTGAGGTCAAGTGTGTCACAGAGGGCCTTTCTGTCAGGAACCAAAGAACAAACCTCCCTGCCATGTTTACCCACTTCAACGTTTTCCATTGTCGCTTCCTACGCTTCCCGTTACCCTGTAAAAATCCCAAAATATTTGATGGGTGATTTAACACATAGTGAACCCTTTTGGCCTCTTTCTGTCTGCTGGCTCCCCGATCATCATCTAGTTGTTGCCTTCCCTGACTAATGGGCACACAGTGCACCAACGTGCCCTGGATTGCCCTGTTTTTGTATTCCACCCATGGATATTGCCATGCTCGTCTCCTCAGGAATTCCTCTGGATGAAGGTGGCTTCCCACCTGCTCAATATCTTGCATAATGTGTTTTGAATAATGTAAATGCTTGAGCTGGCAGACGTCGGGTACAGCATGTTCCTCCATCCAAAAAAGAGGACAATCTCAGGGTCACGTTCTTAAGTGGCTACGTAGTATTTATGGAGCAGTAGAATGTTTGGTTGAAGTCTCTGATGAGTATAGACGTACTGTACATTACAGCCTTATATTCAATCTTATATTACAGTGTGCATCTCTTCTACAAGGCCACCAGACATCCAGGCGACCTGAAATCGGACTAAGTATCTCTTTCTTTAAACCAAGCTAGTCTGCTAAATTTGTTGTTGATTCTAGTGTATTAAGTTAATTTGATTGCTGATTTGCTTTAGTTTTTGTCGTCTCACGGCCAGTTCTCTTTGTTTGAAGTTATCTTGGTTGCTA
Organism: Gasterosteus aculeatus; assembly: GCF_964276395.1. Lineage (NCBI taxonomy): Eukaryota > Metazoa > Chordata > Actinopteri > Perciformes > Gasterosteidae > Gasterosteus > Gasterosteus aculeatus. The sequence goes on along the minus strand of NC_135692.1, from coordinate 395,097 downwards.
GTTTGCTCAAGCTCTTTCAGTCTTTTAGTGCCAGTTTGTGTTCTAGATTCTACTATTAAGTTAACTGCCAGTGTGCCCTCCTAACTCTGCTAGGTTTTGACCTGATCTAAGTCTGTTTTGCCTTGTTTTCTGAAGCAAATAAGACTTGTATCCTTAAACTCTCATTTTGTCAAAACACCACATGGTGATTGTTCACTGATTAGAGTGTCAAGCTATTGGTGCTTTGCATTTTGAGGAGTTTCTGTCGAGGCCAATCGACCTTTTGTCTCCTAAACGACGGGGGAGCGGCCAGCGCAGCCGTAGCCAACTTCCACTAACGAGGGAGTATTTAGCTAGAAATCGTGGGCAGCGTTAGCTTCAGCGTTTGCGTATCCTCGCAGCACGAAGACGAGCAGAACAAAGACAAAGGACAAAAGCTGACACACGCTCCTCCTTCTCAAACCCACCTCCTACTTCTCGCGTCCCACCGACCTCACCTCTTTCGCCCTCACTTTCCTCTTTCACCGCCCTCTCTCCTAACCAAATTCTTACCCTAGTAACCTCTGCCCGTCCGACCACCTGCCCTCTTGACCCCATTCCATCACATCTTCTACAATCTATCGCACCTGACCTTCTTCCATTCCTCACCTGTCTCATCAACAACGCTCTGTTATCTGGCTGTTTTCCCAATTCTCTGAAAGGAATCAGGAATCAGGAAACATTTATTAGCCAAAATATGTCAAACATACAAGGAATTTGTCTTGGCGGTTAGTGCGCGACAGTAGACAGACAAGACAACAGTGCACAAGTAATAAAATAAAGTGGAATGAAATGCTAATGCAATGGGTTAGTAGAATAAGGCTAAGGCTATGGGTTAGTATAAAACAAGGGAATAAAGTTAAAAAAATTTAAATATTAAAAAGTTAAAAAGAAAAACATTAAGCATAAAGTGCACTAACGAACAAGTAACAGACAAGAGACAAAGTGACAAGTGACAAAGTGATGAATTGCAGTTAAAGTGACATGTGTAGTATGAAGGGGAGTGACCGGGGGAGTGTTATAGTCAGTCAGTGGGGGACCGGGCTCTGTTGATGAGACCGACTGCCGACGGGAAGAAACTGTTGGTGTGGCGGGAGGTCTTAGTCCTGATGGACCTCAGCCTCCTCCCAGATGGAAGGGGCACAAACAGATTTTGTCCGGGGTGGGAGGGGTCGGCCGCGATCTTTTTAGCTCGCTTCAGAGACCTGGAAGCGAACAAGTCCTGCAGGGACGGCAGATTGCAGCCGATCACCCTCTCCGCAGAGCGGATGACCCGCTGAAGCCTGCCCTTGTCCTTGGCTGTGGCTGCAGCGTACCAGACAGTGATGGAGGAGCAGAGGATGGACTCGATGATGGCCGTGTAGAAGTGGACCATCATCGTCTTTGGCAGGTTGAGTTTCTTCAGCTGCCTCAGGAAGAACAACCTCTGCTGAGGCAAGGAGGCAAGAGTCAACCCTCTCCTGAAGAAACCCACCCTCAACCCTTCTGAAGAAAACAACTACAGACCGGTCTCTCTTCTTCCCTTTTTGTCCAAAACCCTTGAACGTGCTATCTTTAATCAACTCTCCTCTTATCTCCACTGTAACAACCTCCTTGACCCCCACCAGTCAGGTTTCAAGGCAGGCCACTCCACAGAGACTGCTCTCCTTGCTGTCTCAGAGCAACTCCACACTGCTAGAGCCGCCTCTCTCTCCTCTGTCCTCATCCTTCTGGACCTCTCTGCTGCATTTGACACGGTCAACCACCAGATCCTTATTTCCTCCCTTCAGGAACTTGGTGTCACAGGCTCTGCTCTCTCCCTTCTCTCGTCCTACCTCGACGGCCGCACCTACCGGGTAACCTGGCGAGGATCTGTGTCGGAACCTTGTCCTCTTACTACTGGAGTTCCTCAGGGTTCCGTACTGGGTCCCCTCCTGTTTTCGCTTTACACCAACTCTCTTGGCGCTGTCATTCGCTCGCACGGCTTCTCTTACCACAGCTATGCTGATGACACCCAACTAATTCTCTCCTTCCCTCACTCGGACACCCAGGTGGCGGCTCGGATCTCTGCCTGTCTAACTGACATCTCTCAGTGGATGTCCGCCCACCATCTGAAAATCAACCCCGACAAGACTGAACTACTTCTCTTTCCCGGAAAAGATTCGCTTACCCAGGACCTGACAGTCAACTTTGGGAACTCCGTACTAACGGCCACTTTCACCGCTAAGAACCTCGGCGTCACACTCGACAGCCAACTCTCCCTGACTCCCAACATCACCGCGACCTGTAGATACACGCTCTACAACATCAGGAGAATACGTCCCCTTCTCACTCAGAAGGCAGCGCAGGTACTGATTCAGGCTCTTGTCATCTCCCGCCTGGACTACTGCAACTCCCTCCTGGCTGGTCTCCCTGCCAACGCCATTCGACCTCCGCAGCTCATTCAGAATGCAGCAGCTCGACTGGTCTTCAACTTTCCGAAATTCTCCCACACTACTCCACTCCTCCGCTCTCTTCACTGGCTACCGGTGGCCGCCCGCATCCAGTTCAAAACATTGGTGCTCACGTACCATGCTGTGAATGGATCGGGTCCAGCTTACATCCAGGACCTGGTCCAACCCGACATCCCAACCCGCACTCTCCGCTCTGCATCCACAAAACTGCTCGTCCCTCCCTCACTGAGAGCAAAACACTCGACTAGATCTCGACTCTTCGCTGTCCTTGCGCCGAAATGGTGGAACGAGCTCTCTGAAGGCATCAGGACCGCAGAGAGCCTTCACATCTTCCGCCGCAAACTAAAGACACACCTCTTCAGACTCTACCTCGACTAAAGACTAACAAATTGTAACGTCACTCATCTATAGCAAATTGTAAATTGGCTTATTTGAGGAAATTGCACTTTCTTGTTTCTTGTTCTCCTGAGTTTGTACCCTATGGTTGAATGCACTTATTGTACGTTGCTTTGGATAAAAGCGTCCGCTAAATGACATGTAATGTAATGTAATGTAATGTAATATTCATTTCAGTGGCAAGACCATTAATAGAGCGTAACTTTGGTATTTTTCAACCTGCACCACTATGTTCCATTGCTTTAATGTCTACCAATGGTTACAAATCGGTTCAACCGGCAGCTGCTTAACGTGCTTCAATGTATTCGCTTGGGCGACTCTCCGGTCAATGATGTCTCCACTGACGGGTTCAGATTATAAGTGTCTTTGTTATTTGGACCAAGCACAAGCGTTGCGCTTTAGGATGAAAGGAATGAGATCACTGAAAAAACTAACTGCTATGTCATATAATTTGACCCCTGATTACTTGGTTGGAAGAACTGAACTTTCTTCTTCCAATGCAGTGTTCACAAGTCAAATTTTCTCATTCAATGTGAAAGTGTGTCCAAACTTTTGACTGGTACCGCATGATTCCAATCGGAAGAAGTAGCGTAACAGCTAATATGACATCATAATAAAGCTTGTCTCTTCATAAAATCATTTGCATAATATAAGTACATTATTTTGGCTTACTGTAGGTCTCATTTGTCCAGTGACATTTACATGAAATCTTCCTCCTCCATTTGTCTTATAAAGAACTGTTCTTTAAATCCACGGTTACACATGCTATAATGTACATGTGATTAGGCTAATTTGTTTCTGGCTCATCGTAGTGTTCCCTGTGACAGTGAATAGCCCAGGATGCAAAGAAAAACATTTAGCTTACCCAAGACATGAAATATTCCGTGGCCGTGTACTCTGCCACTGGACACCAATATTAACTGCATGTGGCAGCTGTGCAAATAGAATCATACTGGCGTTTTTTAAATATATTTTTCCTTAACTGATCTCCTCCAGCCCAGTCGGCGTTATCTGCACACGCCTCCTCTCTCAAAGCCAAGATTAGTCCTTAAGCGCCACTTTAAATCTCTCCTCCATCCTCTTGGCCTTTGTGATTTCTAGAGACTGTTATCACACTGAGGGGTGAACAAGACCGGAGGCATGCTGTGTTTTCTATTTGAACTCCCCAAACTCAGTAATTTCTTATCTGGGAGACTGGAACAAGAGGGGGTTGGTGACTCCTGTTAATGTCTGCTCCATCTGAGTAACTAGGAAGGAAGGAGGAAATAGTCCTATTAGAATGTTCCTGTAAAGTTTCAAACTGGCCATAAGTCAGAACTAATTGTTGGCCTATTAAAGGCCAGAGCGGTGAAAGGTGAAAAACGCATCGGGAGATTAAAGGCAGCCAGGGTTATGTGTTGATATATTTATATATATGTGAATCTCACTATCAATAAATGGAATAGTCACTGAGCGCTCGGATTCAACTCAGTGCCTCAAATCTGTTTGGACGGCATATTTGCTACAGCAGGACATTGTTTGTTTTGTCCAAACCGATGGTGGTGGTGTAAGTATCCAAAATACCCCAAAAATGTGTCACTGTCCAAATCCATGTGGCGCTGACTGACTACATGGCGACACAGAGACAGAAGCTACGTAGAGTGACATACTCAGTGCCCCGAGAGGGGAGAAGGTCACACTTTAATTGAGTGTGCGTGTTGCAGTGTGTAATGCCTTTGTGACAGAGTGTGTGTGTGTGTTGGGAGGGGGGGCGGTTTATCACTACGGGGCTGAAAGGACTCCAGGCTCAGGAGTGCTGACATGGGCATTTTAATTCACACTAATATCCCATACTCCTGTATGTATATATAGTGACCCACACACTAATATATGCTTATAGGTGAAAAGTCTCTATATCCTCGAATCAGTTTTCTAATGACCAATGAGAGTATCCACCCTGCTCTCTTTTTCATCCATCTCTGCTCCCCGTCTTCCCTCACCAGCTCATGATTCATCATGTCAGATGTTAATATCCCTAAAGGTCAGGCAGAGTCATAAAAGAGGGAATATGCTTTGTTAAACTTTTTTCACACATTTTTCGCTCCCGCTAACCTCATCGCATTGGTGTCTGTGTGTGCGTGTTAGGGGGGGCAGGCTACACTGATGATGTACAAAACTAGTAAATAGTATTGACTTGTACTAGTATTTATTTGCCAAATATGACAAAATACAGTATTTTACTGTTGTCTTAAACTACATTCAAATCATGTAAAAGAACTCTTAAGAACTATTCTCATTGTATTGTGTCGGGTCGTCATGGCGCAGGGGGTAGAGCGGGTGTTCTGGGAACCACAAGGTTGGTGGTTCGAGTCCCGGCTGCCCCATTCTGAAGTTGAAGTGTCCCTGAGCAAGACACCTAACCACTAATTGCTCCCTGGGCAAAATGTGAAAAAAAGCCATTGGTTTAAAGTGTAATGTAAGTCGCTTTGGATAAAAGCGTCTGCTAAATGACCTATAATGTAATGTATTAAGGTTTATGTCCATACTAACAATTTAGCTATTTTCTTTGTAATTTTAAGATAAATCATGTTATTTTTATATTCATGTGTATTTTTACATTCGGACTGATTCTAGATCTCAATTTAGCTAACTTTTTCATTACATCAAACATAATGCAGTCTTTTGTAAAAGTAGAATGAAGAATGATACATTATAAATCTGTGATCCCGTGTGGCGTTCCAGAGCCAGACACCTACGTACACTGTAAAAAACACATTAAAAACAGTCAAATGACTGGCAAACTAAATACACACATTTATTTAAGTCTGCTTTGAACACGGACAATCTGACAGTCAATCAGAGTACCGGCCAATGAGAGCTGTGCGTGCTCACGTTGGAGAGGGAAGCCGTTGCTCGGTTGTTCTGCTTGTCTTTGCTGTTACTTGCATTATGACTTAGAGTATTAGCTGCAATATTATAACGTTACATATGTCTGCAAATTAGGGCTGCAACGATTAGTCGACGTTATCGATTATAAAAAATCGTCGACGCAGATTTTAATTGTTGTTGCGTCGTATATTATAAAAAGATTCAAGTCTTTTTCATTCAGCATTGAAATACAGCACAGGAAGTGCTGGGGGCGCTATCGCTTCTATTGTCTACATGCACCAAGGAAAAGAAGAAGTTTATCAAGTTGAACAAGAGTCCATAAAGTCTGGGAGTATTTCATCAGCGAAACAAACCAAAACAGAGTTGTCGTTTCACAGCAGCATGACGGCAACACACATTTAAAAGGTGCTGGAGCTCCACGTCTTCTCCTCACGGGTAAGTTTAGCTAACTAAGTAACGCTAGCCTTAAATAGGTGAGTTATTGTAGCCTGTAACCTTTTCATTCGTTCTGAATAGTTAACGTAATGTAGGATATTAGAAACAAATTGACGATCTGGTTCATAAAATTAATAAAATGCATATAGTGTACACCAGAATACAGCCATGATTCTGAAACTGTGTTGTTAAGAGTGTATGAATGCATGTACCTGTAACTGTTTCCTGGGTCGTGATATCAAGAGCACCATTCCCATATAAGGGCAGTGTTCCCTCCCCTTTCTCTGTGTGTACCCGTCTCTCCCGTGAGCGGGCAGTTGAGCATGTTGTGCTTGCATTAAAGAATGCCACGAGTCGGATGGCTAAAGAGATAAACGCCTGGACGTCCGTTCATTCTCTGAATATCATTGTTCCGCCGCGCAGGTAGGCCGAGGGAGTAAGCCTACTCCCTCATCTAGATGACAAGTGTGATCTAGATGATGTGTGTCACGTCAGCTATGATATTCAGACATGGCATGAGGTAATGGGTCACTGTAATTATGACGATATCTTGAAACTGCAGGACGTGACAGAGGGCATGCACATTAAAGGTCCAAAGCGCAGGCCTGATAAAGAATGTGCAGTATGCATAGAGGGGAAGTTCACGCAGACGAGAAACAGAGACCCGACTAACAGAGCAAAGACACCTTGACAGCTTGAGCTGGTGAACACAGACCTAACCGGCCCAATTAACAATGAGTCCATAGAGGGTTTTAAATACATGCAGTCTTTCACAGACGTGTGTACGGGGGCAGTGCTGGTCTATTTAATGAAAGCAAAAAGCGATGCAGTTCAGGCTACAGAGAAGTACCTGGCAGATGTGGCGCCTTACGGCACTGTGAAGTGCATAAGATCAGATAACGGGACTGAATTTACTAACCGAGAGTTTCAGACACTACTGAGAAAGAACAAAATCAGGCACGAGACTTCCTGTCCTTACTTCCCGCACCAGAACGGGACAGCTGAAAGGGAAGGGCGAACTCTTTTCGAGATGGCCATATGTAACCTCATTGACAGTGGCTTACCTAAGAGCCTTTGGCACTATGCCATCCAGGAAGCAGCCTATACCAGGAACCGGTGTTTCAACAAGCACACAGGCACTACCCCATACACAGCACTGACAGGTAAAAAGTGTAATTTAGCCGATATGCATAAATTTGGGTCAGAGTGTTATGCCTACCAGCAAGACAGGGGCAAACTAGATTCTAGGTGTGACAGAGGATTCTTTGTAGGGCACGACAAGGGCAGTCCCGCCTACCTAGTTTACTACCCGGATAAAGGAAAAGTACAGAAGCACAGGCTGGTAAAGTGATGGGGTCCCTAGAGGACACCCAAACCTTTACCCTGGCTAAGCTACCAGAGGGCAGGAAGACAGTGGGAGGAAAATGGGTATATTCGATTAAGGGAGACATTGACGGAAACGACCAGTACAAAGCTAGGTTTGTAGCGAAAGGATACAGCCAGAGAGCAGGGATAGATTATGGCGAGACATTCTCACCAACAGCAAATCTGACAAGTATTCGTGTAGTGATGCAGAAGGCAGCCCAAGACGATTTGATTCTGCATCAAATGGATGTGAAAACCGCTTACTTACATGCCCCCATTGATCGAGACATCTACATGGAACAACCTGAAGGTTACAAAAAGGAGGGAGATGAGCTGGTGTGTAAACTAGAGAAGTCAATCTACGGCCTGAAGCAGTCGGGGCGAAATTGGAATGAGATGCTCCACACCTGCCTAGTAGATGACAACTTTATTCAGAACCCGACAGACCACTGTGTTTACACAAAAGAGTCTACAGAGACAGGGAAGGTAATAGTGGTCATTTGGGTGGATGATCTGATCATCGCAGCCAGCAACACCCAGAGTTTGGAAAGGGTGAAAAAAATGCTTTCTAACAGATTTAAGATGAAGGACCTAGGCAGGTTGAAGTATTTTATGGGCATGGACTTCAGCCAGTCTGACGGCTGGGTAAAAGTGTCACAAAGGAGGTTTGTTGAAAAACTACTGGAACGTTTCGACATGCAGGAGTGTAGGGTTAGAGAAACCCCATGTGAACCAAAGCTAGAATACTCTGAAGGTGCGCCTAAAATCTCTGATGTGAAGAAGTACAGGGAGGCTGTCGGCAGCCTCATTTACCTGACAACCTGTACACGCCCAGACATATGTTTCGTAGTGAACAAGTTATCACAACATTTTGCTGACCCTACAGATGAACATTGGGTCACGGTGACACATGTTTTGCGGTACCTCAGAGGTACTGCAGACAAACAGCTCTGTTTCACAAAAAGCCAAGGAAGCCTAGGCATACAAGCATATTGCAACGCAGACTGGGCTGCGGATGTTAGTGACAGACGCAGTACCACCGGGTATTGTGTGAGTATGAGTAAAGGTAGTTCCTTAGTATCTTGGAAAACCAAGAAGCAACCCACAGTAGCACTATCCACATGCGAAGCCGAGTACATGGCTGTAGCTCTGACAATACAGGAGTGTATTCACTTGGAGCAACTACTGGGAGGGATGGATTCCTATGTGTATGAGAAAACGGTTGTCTACGAGGATAACCAGGGGACAATTGCGCTTGTTAGGAACCCGGTGTGCAGACAACGGTTTAAGCATGTGGACATAAAATATCATTTCATCAGGTCTACCATAAGGGAAGACAAGATGTCCCTTGTTTACTGTCCCACCGACAACATGGTCGCAGACGTTATGACAAAGCCTGCCTCCAAACTTAAGTTAAAGAAATTTGGGGAAATCATGTTTGGTGTATAAAATGTTGATATTTGACTATGCCATGTTTTTGTTCTGTTTTTGTTTATTTGGTCATGTAAGTGTTGCACAGTATACATGTCATTCATAAGTGGGAGTGTTAAGAGTGTATGAATGCATGTACCTGTAACTGTTTCCTGGGTCGTGATATCAAGAGCACCATTCCCATATAAGGGCAGTGTTCCCTCCCCTTTCTCTGTGTGTACCCGTCTCTCCCGTGAGCGGGCAGTTGAGCATGTTGTGCTTACATTAAAGAATGCCACGAGTCGGATGGCTAAAGAGATAAACGCCTGGACGTCCGTTCATTCTCTGAATATCATTGTTCCGCCGCGCAGGTAGGCCGAGGGAGTAAGCCTACCTGTCAACATGTGTAATCAATAAAGTAATGACAATATTGTAAAACCACTGTAATTCTGCAACTGTAATAGAACAATACCAATGTAGTTATGATTGTATTTGATGTAATGTAATCAACTGGAATGCATGCATGTAATACTTGAACAACAACTGATATTGACTAAGGGTCATTCGAAATCCGAGTTCCATTGAACTCACCAGAAGACCACTCCCAGAGGTGTGGACACTAACTTTCACACCTTTAAGCATTGTTATAAATACCTGTAGGAACCATTGTTCTGGAGTTCGCTGGTGGAGGTGACAGACGGGCACTATGGGGGGTCAAAGGACTGACCTGGGGCCTGTTGGTTGCTGAGACCAGCGGCTCCTCAGCTGAGATGTTCTTTTTACCACAACACCATCTCTTTTATTAAATACATTTGATTTAACCTTTTGATCTGGAATGACCTCTGTCCGTCCGGCGTTTCTTCATTTTTGAATACAGCATACTACAGGAACTCCATCAGAGGGCGACTGCTAGCGAAGCTACTACAGGAACCCCATCAGAGGGCGACTGCTAGCGAAGCTACTACAGGAACCCCATCAGAGGGCGACTGCTAGCGAAGCTACTACAGGAACCCCATCAGAGGGCGACTGCTAGCGAAGCTACTACAGGAACCCCATCAGAGGGCGTCTGCTAGCAAAGCTACTACAGGAACCCCATCAGAGGGCGACTGCTAGCGAAGCTACTACAGGAACCCCATCAGAGGGCGACTGCTAGCGAAGCTACTAGAGGAACCCCATCAGAGGGCGACTGAAAGCCCTGCTTCCGTCTCTTAAAAAGTATACTGTAAACTGTTTATATGTTGTCACATTTAGTTTTCACACTTTATTTGAATTAAGTTATTTTACCTTCATTTTACGGTTTTTGTTTGGAAGCCGTTGCTGCCAGTCATTTTTTTACATGTTTTTTTTACAGTGCACTGTTACCACAGCGATCCTTAGAGGATGATTGATACCAACACTAACAGGCGCTGGCGGTTGGCACAGCTTTAAAAAGGAAGTGCAGAATATTTTTTCTATTGCACACATACACACTCATGTTCGTGAATGAGGGTATTGATGGAGAAACTGAATGAAAAAATAAGAAGACAAGAGTCGTTCCTATTCCAATACATTAGTAAGCTTGTATTCAATGTTCGGCTCACTCACCAAGAAATCCCCATACAGCACGGATCCTCCACCTTTCCTGTAGTGGTTCTGACCAGCAGAGTGGAGTTAAAGCCAAATGGTTTTAAAAAAAGCGGTATTATGTTTACTGACCACCAGGGGGCGACTCCTCTGGTCCCATAGACGTCTGAGAATATCGCTCTGCAGAGAGGGTGATCGGCTGCAATCTGCCGTCCCTGCAGGACTTGTTCGCTTCCAGGACCCTGAATCAGCTAAAAAGATGGTAGCCGACCCCTCCCACCCCGGACAAAAACCTGTTTGTGCCCCTTCCATCTGGCAGGAGGCTGAGGTCCATCAGGACTAAGACCTCCCGCCACACCAACAGTTTCTTCCCGTCGGCAGTCGGGCTCATCAACAGAGCCGGTCCCCCACTGACTGACTGACATTCCACCGGTCACTTTCTTCACACTGCACATGCACATATACCAGTCACTTGTCACTTTCACTTGTCACTTTCTGTTCGCCGGTGCACTTTGTTTTTTAACATTTTTATTACTCTATTTTTAACCTAACAGAGAGCCTTATATTACTAACCCATAGCATTATATTTTATTTTATCCCTCCTGCACTGTTGTCTTGTCGTCCATTGTCGCACTGTCTGCTGTTACGCACCAACTGCCAAGTCAAATTCCTTGTTTGACATGTTTTGGTAATAAAGGTTTCCTGATTGCGTATACACTTCAGAATGCATTGGTACATTTTGCCAGAAATAGCGTTCAGTGCATATTCCTCACAAATTCATCGATGTAAGACATTTTAGCGTCGACTGCTGCAAAGATATGCAGAATCATATTTCATTCAACGGGTTAAGGCTCTTAAATATCAAGAGGATGGGGGGCGGGGGGGCTGCTGAATTTGCATGGATGTCCTTTCGCCTTTCATTCCCCATTATAGTTCATCATATATCTATATGTCCTCCACTGCACACTGACATAGACTGTGAGGCTGAGGGAGAAGGAGTGAACCGGACCATCATGAATAAGATATCCAATAGAAGCGCGAGTCTGTGGCAGCAAAGGAAAGGCACTTTTAATAAAAGCATATTTAGACAGACCTCAAGGAGGAAACTGAAGCAAGATGGAGCAAAATGTGACACAAGGACCGATCTCTGAAAACAGAAGACCAGAGAAAAGTGCCTCTAAAGCATGGCTAAGTGTTAACATTGGCTGTAAGCAAACACACACACTAAAAGTGAGTGAATGGGGGGTTGGAGAGGAGACGTGCCCATCATTCTTGATGAAATGGAAAAGAAAGACAAATAAAACCAAACAAAAACAGAACATACCTAAAACATTGTGGTAAAACACACGGAGAATTATAGACATTATTGTGTTCTAAAATGACAGAACAGTGCCTGGATCCAGACGGACCTCTTCTCCATTCATCTCAACGAGTCATCAGTACACAAGGTGTGTGTCTGTGTGTGACACACCTGCCCTGGTGTGTGTCCCCTGTGAGTGTGATTGTCTGTGGGTCCCTGATCGTCTCCTCCTGTCTGCACCTTCCCAGTGTATCTAAACGGCGTGTCCCTTTTTGGTTCCATCGTCGATCAATGTCGGTGAGTTTTTTGATGGTGTTGTTGTTTTAGGAAGTTTTGGATTACTTCTTATTGTGGTCCTTATTTGCCTGTAAGCTTTTTCTAATGAAGTCGTTTTTTTAAAAGGGGGTCCGCGTTTGGGTCCTACTTCCCCCGTGACAGGAGCCCCTTCAACCCACTGAAAGGACTATTAGCAAAGACAATGACGTCTTTTCATAAAGTCTGTAGAATATTAGTTAATAGAATGAAATAGATTCATTCGTTCCTGATGAACATTTCTAAGCGTAATTGTTGTTCTGCAGTGGGAGACTTGAACTGATTTTTTTATTGGATTTTTGGATTATCAGAAAAAATAAACTTAAATATCCAAAGGGCAACATGTGGAAGTGAGAACAGGTATTTGTCCAAGATGTAAGCCCAACAAGACATAACATCGTTCACCATGATTTATAAAAAGTAACACCAAAAAAAACCACATCACCGAAAAAGCATTAAGCTACACAACAGTATGCAGTCATTTGTCACGAGGTACTTTACGTGTTATAGACATGGCCAGTATGGACACACACTCAAAGACGCAAACTCTCTTTGAGCCCCAGGTGCATTGTGGGAATGTGCACCAGCTGTTTTCATGCACTTTCAAAACGAGTGACTAATTAAAAGTATTTTCCCACACATCCATCATCTTCAAAATGCAATCCATCACATCCACAAGGCAGAGAACAGTAATTAACGTGTTGCTTTTTCATTGCATGAGACATGTTTGTTAAACCCAACATGCGGGTGCTTTGTGGACCCTGCAGCAACAACAACATGATTCAGACGGTTACGTGTTCCACCTGATGAGCGGGGGGGTCACATCTGTCCCCCTGATCAGCTGCTCCGCTTCTTTCATAATCAGAGCTCTAGATGATACAACAGCCTTGTGTTCAACGAGAAACACAACCTTATGAGAAAGAAAGGAAGGGGTCAAAGCACACACCATTATGACTGGAGCAGACACACACCGACCGCTCATCTTGTCTCCTATGCATCAACAATCCTAATCTAAGAACACACACACAAACAGGCCTCTCGCTGGTCTCTTGGTTTTCTTGTGTGACACATTTCGGTAACATTTGTCAGACTGTAAACACGCTCAATGGAAAATGAATTCATTTTAATGGGAGGAGGAATTTGAATGAAGGAGAAGCAGGTTGTCAAAGCGTTTAGGAGAGAGACAACGGGCGAGAGATAAAGACAATGAATGGTGGGAGGGAGTGGGAGGGCTCTGAATAGACAAACAGACAAACTTGGGTCACAACACGGCGGGGGGGGGGGGTTGATCAGTATTAGCTTCGTCACACTTTTCAACCAATGAGATCATTTGGGGGCGTGTTTAAAAGTGCTGCACTGCTCAGAAGAATCAAAACGGAAACAATCTGGCTGAGAAATGGAGAAATGTAGTGAACTCTTAAGCAGACATGGACGTCGCAGGCTAAAGTTCTTAGTGCTGGACCACTTCACTCTAACAGGGACACGTGCTGCTGAATATTATTGATTATTTCTGCTGCTCCCTGAAGAAAGAAACATGTTTATACTGGTACTTGTTCAGGATAAGAAGAAAACACGTTGATAAATGTTGACTTACCTGTCATAATGTTGGAGGGTAACTGTTTTTTCTATAACAATCCAGATAAAACATGAATGCCCTGACAGGTGGTTCAACTACCACCCGCTAGCGGCTACATGCCACATACAAGTGTGTGAGTATAAAGTATTTTTATGACAGGATGGAGGTATTATTTATTTCATTCAATGTTAAACAGCCACAGTAAAATCGATTAACACATTCAATAAAGCATTGAAACTTGTATGTATTTGCGTGTGTTGGAGTGTGATTTTTTTTGTCTACATTGAAAGAGTTTTTCTTCATAGCCATCTTTATCAATAAGGGGGTACTGACAAATGAAAATGTCGATATCCTGGTATTCATGAGAGGTCAACCAGGTGCAGACTGGGCTTTTAACGGTATGTTCAATATGCTTCTTGGCTGCGTGGATATTAAACCTGCAGCGTGTCATGACCATGTATAGGTCTTCATTCAAAGTCTACACACTGCATGAAAAGTGGGATTTTCATCAGTATGCGGCACTGTAAATTGTCGTGGAATTTCAGGTTTGCGGCAATTTGCGGGCAACGCCGAAAACTGCTGTAAATTGTCAGAAATTGACGTGGGCCTCCCTTGGCAGTTGTCCCCCATGACCCCCCTCCTCCTAATTCTAGGGGAGGCTTTGACATGTAAATAAATGCTGTGAGCTATACAAATGCAAATCAGGGTCACAGAGGGAGTTTTAGCCCAGGTGACATTTTTTTAAAAGGTAAGAAAATCTCTGGTACAAATAGATCAGGCTCAGTAGCCTAATTATAGACTCTTACATTTTAGCTTGAATTGATTTATTTAATTCAAATATGCTAGATTACTGTGTACGCCATTAGCAACGGCAAATGTTATGTAAAAAAGATACACAAAATAACTTCTTTAAAAGATGAGTTTTAATCAAAGTAAAATGAGCATTCCATGCAAACAACATTTGAATCAGCATGAGGGGTCTGCAGAGATCAGTCTCCTAGAGCTCAACTACAGTGCATAGTGGCAGGACTACAGTGACCTTTTCTTTGGTCTTACTTAAATGCACAGAGGATGTATTAACCACACATCTAGTAATGCGCTCAACTGGCAGAAATGATGCTGTATGACGTGTCTGTTCCCTGCAAGCCCCAAACTTCTATTGGCTTTCCATAAAAATGTCTGTCCGGGTGGAGATGAAGCCAGGAAACTTGTGCAAGAACATGTTTAAATGCCGTACCCTTTGACACAACATTACCAACTATAAACTGCTTTATAATGGCTGGTCGTAGTTCTGCTAGAGGGTCAAGGACGGGTTCCTCAAAACTGTTAGTGTTTCCACATCACTTAGCATGAACATATGCTGACCTTTCTGCTCTGCATCTATCGATTGAGTAAGTTACATTAATATATGTTACCCGTTTACATGTCATGGCAAAACATTCAACCTCAGTGACACAAGGGTACATGTGATGATACATTGTCAACATTGCATGTCTGTCAGACTCAAGATTGTCTGGTGGAATGGAGAAAGAGGCACCACTGTACAGGTTTCTAGGGAAAGTCGTTCACTGCTTTACATAAAGCATATCAGCTGTTTCAAAGTCCCAACCATTTGTCTTCCTAAAATACTGGTCCTTCCGTATAACAATAACCTCGTATGTGATTGGAGGACCCTCAGACTCCTCGTCCAATCACGTGTGAGGTCATAGGCATGACTCAGACAGCAGTACTTGCAAGACGAGCATACAAACAGACACGTGTGTTACTATATTCAGAAGAACTGTATCTCCAGTTCCTTTGTTTGGTTTTTGCTGCTTCGTGAATAATGGCGGGACGACGTCTCGCGTTCAACTTGCCTTCAACTCCTCTCCGCGGTCACCAACTTTCGGCCAGTCCGCAGACAGACAGAAGAAGCTGCTGAACGCTCTCAGTGGATCGTCTCGTCAACTCCAACAACAAACTGCCGATATCAACGAGCGGTTCGCTCCACTGGAGCGTTCGGGACTCTGCGGGTTTCTGTCCATGGAGGAGAGGAACCAACTCAAAGACGAGGAGACGGGCGCACAATCCCACGATAGCGGTAAGAATACGTTCGATGACTGCAAGCTAAGCTAAGAGTAGCATAGCCTAAAACGAAAGCTAAGAGTAGCCTAGTAGCCTTACAAGTGAGCAGAAACAGCTTTATTAAAGTGTGTTTTCTTTGCCGTGTCGTTTACAGGAAGCGATGCGCCGTCTTCACAACTCCGAGACAAACTACAGGGGCTACGAATCGGAGCAAGGGTCAGATTTACAGAATATGCTTTCATTCTGCGCTATAAGGGAATATATACGTATGGATACCGATCATAACTGTACATTTTGTTTTCACAGACTAATCTCGCCTCATAATGAGGCGGTGACCTCGTATTTGCTCCGGGAAAAGTCCAGATTTAGACGACGTCATTGTGTGTAAGTGACACTGTTTCTCCTTCCTTGTTAAATGTTACTGTGACTTGCGTTTGATTTTTTTTGTATTCATACCACACTCATTTAATTGTTTTCCAGCCGCCTGTGAGACGTATTGTGAGACGATATGCAGGAGCTTCAGGTTCAGGCGGAACACTCATTGCGGGCGGAAGCTGCGAAGGATTCAGCGCGGAGTCGAGCGAGAAGAAAGAGGGTCAGAGTTTATTTGCTGACTTGTTTCAGGTGCATTGATCGATGTGTTGTGTCCGTACGCATCGCACAGTACTGATTCATTGTTGTTTTTACAGCTGCTGGAATCGAGACAAAGTGCGCTGGCTGATGACGAGGTGGAACTCTGGAAATCCGCCACGGTGGAGCTCGCGTCGGACGGAGGGGACGGCGTTGTTGGCGGGGTCTCGGGGTGGATTGTACGGTCGCCACACGCACACGAGCCGCCTGCACAACAGACCTGCCTCGTAAAACACGGCGCCAGTGACGGTCTACAACCCCGAGGAGGCAAACGGACAGTTTACTGAGCTGTAGTTTTTAAACCGCCGTTACCCAAGTGTGGGCAGATCCTCACTTTGTATGCAGTTGTTGTTTGTGTGTTGTTAATAAAGCCCTTTCTTTGCATAAACATGTGGCAAATGTTCATTTTCTCTATAAATTCATTGATGTCCTGGTTGGTATCCTAATAATAGTGTAGTAGCCTACATAGGATAACCATGAAATGAATATACAGCATAATATGAATATATAAATATATATAAATAAAATGAGGCGGGTGACCAATAGCGACAGATCTGCCAACCAATCACGAGTGATTGAAAGTTGTGGTTTCATCCAATCATGAACAAGGAAACTCAAGCCTGGTCTGCCCACGTGTGGTTTTGCTGCCAATCACGAGTGACTTTATTTGTTAGTAAGTTGTGGTTTCATCCAATAAGGAGTAAGGATATTCAAGCCCGCTCGGCTCGGCCACCCGCGGCTTCGCTGCATTCATATGCTAATTCGGGCCATTCGCACCTCCGCCAGTTCTCCACCTACGTCATGGTTCGTTTCCGACAATTTGTGGCACAGACAAACGCGACGTGCGCGGGTTGCAAATTGTCGTAAATTGTCGTAAATTAGGGAGATTTCCGGGAGTTTACGGGGACGAAAATCTCACTTTTCATGCAGTGACATATTTTTCTTTTTACAATTGAAAAGGCTTCTGTCACACGGATATAACATACTCCCTTCACAGTAGTAGTAGAAACAAAGAATTTTGGGGAGGTCTAAGTGTATATTAAGTGGTTGTGTCAGCAAACTACATCAAACCAACACAAACATGTACACACACATTGGACAGACATTGTCAAAAGTGTGGTGGACTGAGAAGGGGCACCCATTACTTTAAAGACGTAAAACTAATGTAGAGACTAAAAGATTCTGACACCCACACCTTCACTTATTTACACTTTTCTCCTCCCATTCACCTGTGTGAAAGCCCTCTAATGGATACACTGACTGGATTCAATAGGAAGAGGCCAACAGGTGTGCACCATGAAAACCATTGTGTTCCAAAAGAATCAATTGGCGCTTTCCAGTGTACTTCCATTCATCCACAAAAGCAATTTAAAAATGGAAATGCTACTTGACTTCAAGTGGAGGAGGGAGGGTGAAACCTATTCATCTGATGCTGTATGTGGTGTAGGTATCTCTCCTTTGGTGGATACACATACCCCCCTTTGAACTGATGTTGTGGATGTGTGTGTGTGTGTGTGTGTGTGTGTGTGTGTGTGTGTTTGCTTCTTCTACAACATCTTTTTTGAAAACCAATTACGGTTGGAAGCCTTTGGTCAAAATCATTCAGAGTAAAAAAGACTGTTAATTATTATATTATAACTGTTCTACTACTAGTTTAAACAGCATATGTATTGCCTCCGCTTGTCTGTCAACATGGAGACAACATGAAGACAACATGGAGACAACATGGAGACACAACATGGCGACACCATGGAAACACTATGGAGACAACATGGAGACACCATGGGGACAACATGCAGACACCATGGAGACACCAGGGAGACAACATGGGGACACAACATGGCGACACCACAGAGTCAACATGGGGACACAACATGGCGACACCATAGAGTCAACATGGAGACAACATGGAGTCCCCATGGCGAAAACATGGAGTCATCATGGAGACAACATGGAGACAACATGGGGACACAACATGACGACACCATGGAGACAACATGGAGTCAACATGGAGACAACATGGAGTAAACATGGAGACAACATGGGGACAACATGGAGTCAACATGGAGACAACATGGGGACACAACATGACGACACCATGGAGACAACATGGAGAAAACATGGGGACACAACATGGCGTCAACATTGAGACAAAATGGAGTCAACATGGAGACAACATGGAGTCAACATGGAGAAAACATGGAGTCAACATGGAGTCAAAATGGAGACAACATGGGGACACAACATGACGACACCATGGAGACAACATGGAGAAAACATGGAGACAACATGGGGACACAACATGGGGACACAACATGACGACAACATGGAGACAACATGGAGAAAACATGGAGACAACATGGAGAAAACATGGGGACACCATGGCGTCAACATAGAGACAACATGGAGTCAACATGGAGAAAACATGGGGACACAACATGGCGACACCATGGCGTCAACATAGAGACAACATGGAGTCAACATGGAGACAACATGGAGACAACATGGAGTCAACATGGAGACAACATGGGGACACAACATGGGGACACAACATGGCGACACCATGGTGTCAACATAGAGACA
Source organism: Gasterosteus aculeatus (assembly GCF_964276395.1). Classification (NCBI taxonomy): domain Eukaryota; kingdom Metazoa; phylum Chordata; class Actinopteri; order Perciformes; family Gasterosteidae; genus Gasterosteus; species Gasterosteus aculeatus. The sequence goes on along the minus strand of NC_135692.1, from coordinate 376,145 downwards.
ACATGGAGTCAACATGGAGACACCATGGGGACAACATGCAGACACCATGGAGACACCAGGGAGACAACATGGGGACACAACATGGCGACACCACAGAGTCAACATGGGGACACAACATGGCGACACCATAGAGTCAACATGGAGACAACATGGAGTCCCCATGGCGAAAACATGGAGTCATCATGGAGACAACATGGAGACAACATGGGGACACAACATGACGACACCATGGAGACAACATGGAGTCAACATGGAGACAACATGGAGTAAACATGGAGACAACATGGGGACAACATGGAGTCAACATGGAGACAACATGGGGACACAACATGACGACACCATGGAGACAACATGGAGAAAACATGGGGACACAACATGGCGTCAACATTGAGACAAAATGGAGTCAACATGGAGACAACATGGAGTCAACATGGAGAAAACATGGAGTCAACATGGAGTCAAAATGGAGACAACATGGGGACACAACATGATGACACCATGGAGACAACATGGAGAAAACATGGAGACAACATGGGGACACAACATGGGGACACAACATGACGACAACATGGAGACAACATGGAGAAAACATGGAGACAACATGGAGAAAACATGGGGACACCATGGCGTCAACATAGAGACAACATGGAGTCAACATGGAGAAAACATGGGGACACAACATGGCGACACCATGGCGTCAACATAGAGACAACATGGAGTCAACATGGAGACAACATGGAGACAACATGGAGTCAACATGGAGACAACATGGGGACACAACATGGGGACACAACATGGCGACACCATGGTGTCAACATAGAGACAACATGGAGTCAACATGGAGACAACATGGAGAAAACATGGGGACACAACATGGCGACACCATGGCGTCAACATAGAGACAACACGGAGTCAACATGGAGTAAACATGGAGACAACATGGAGTCAACATGAAGACAACAAGGAGACAACATGGAGACAACATGGAGTCAACATGAGACAACATGGAGACAACATCGCGTCAACATAGAGACAACATGAGACAACATGGAGACAACATGGAGACAACATGGAGTCAACATGAGACAACATTGAGTCAACATGGAGACAACATGGAGTCAACATGGAGACAACATGGAGTCAACATGAGACAACATGGAGACAACATGGAGACAACATGGAGTCAACATGGAGACAACATGGAGTCAACTTGGAGACAACATGGAGACAACATGGAGACAACATGGAGACAATATGGAGTCAACAGGAGTCAACATGAGTCAACATGGAGTCAACATGGAGACAACATGGAGTCAACATGGAGACAACATGGAGACAACATGGAGTCAACAGGAGTCAACATGGAGACAACATGGAGACAACATGGAGACAACATGGAGTCAACATGGAGTCAACATGGAGACAACAGGAGTCAACATGGAGACAACATGGAGTCAACATGGAGACAACATGGAGACAACAGGAGTCAACATGGAGACAACATGGAGACAACATGGAGTCAACATGGAGACAACATGGAGACAACATGGAGACAACATGGAGCAGGGCACTAGCAGTGCAAAGAGTGCAAACATGCACAAGTCAAGTGCATGTGGCTAGTTCATTTAAGTTAAGTTAATTTCATTTAGATGTCAAAATCTGTTTTTTTCAACATCATTTCAGGCAGGACATTTATTCAGATAGACCATGTTGTGTATGTTGTTATTGATTCCAACTCCATCCATCCATCCATCCATTGTCAAACCGCTTATCCTGCACACAGGGTCGCGGGGGGGCTGGAGTCCATCCCAGCCAACTTCGGGCGATAGACAATTGATTACAACTCTCTCCTCAATAATTCGAAAAGAACAAACTAATATAGAGGTCGGCATCAAGTTGCATGCGGCTCTTCTGCTCCTCTTTTGGTGCTTTGACAAAATCTAACATGCAAATAAATAATGTAGTAAAAACTTGGTAGAAAAACTTTTAAAGGGAATCACTAACATCTATCGAGTGGCTTTAAATCTTGAGTCGAATCATGATTTAAAGCCACTTAATAAATGTGATAACTATTCTTATGCTGAACAGTTTAAAACAGATTGACATATACTTTTATAAAGTGCATCAAGTCTCCACAGCTTTGTGGCAGCTCATGAAACAGAAAATATCTTGGCATCTATTTTCCAACTTTCATGTTCCGGCATACTGATGGCTGTAAATGGCTGAAGCAAAAAAAAAAAAGAGGACGTCAGCTCACAGAAATTGACTTTTTTCTCTTAATTACAAACCGTTCTGTTTTTTATTCTTACTCTTTTCATCATATTAGGGTGCAGCTCCTGTATACTGTAGGTCAGGGGTCAAGGTTTTTCAGGCCAAGGACCCCCAAACTGATGGCCAGATGGAGCAGAGACCCCCTGTTCTACAGAGTTTGGTTCGCCATCTTTTATTTTTGAGCTCTTTCGCGCTCTTTAGACGTGAGCATGAACGCGATCTGATTGGCTGGTGATGTCATGTGGTATCAGCATGAGAGGAGCCGGTGAGCATCTTCAGAGAGCTGCTGTGGGAAGCTGAATGTGTGCATTACGGACTGAAAGATAACGTCTTTATCCGTTTGCTACAATATGTTGGTTCATGTTGATGTGTATTTAAAGACAATAAACACAATTCTGAGGACATTTATATTTGTGGGAAAAAAATTGGTTGAAAAAAAAGAAGAAAAGAATTGTCCCCTGCAGTACCTCCGCGGACCCCCTGTTGACCTCTACTGTAGTTCATATTAAATTCAGTTATTTACTTCCACAAATATGGGGAGGACTATATGCCTGCATCTCTGTGACTAACTGACCTCAATGGAGGCGCACACATTCAAGAGTATTCTTTTCTTCTCTTCAAAAGAGTTTGATATTGTCATATTTGATATTATTATAATAGTCCTTTATTTTTGTTCTATAACTTCATGAATACAACAAAATCAATTTCTATGTAAATAATATAAAACCTTATGAGCTGTGATACCAAATAGGTTTTGTGATTCCAGTCAAATTTCCTTTGTTGGGCATAGAGCACAATGGCTGTTTGAACAGTAGAGACCCCTGGTCTAACACTAACACACCAAAGCCCCCCGGCTCCAACAGTCTTCTTGTCCCACATGCTGTATGTTCATCTGAGTGCCAACATACAGGCCAAGCCCCCCCTCCTCTCCCAGCGTCTCCGTGGCTAGTGGTCGACTGTCCGGGGTCAAGCCAAGGTCAGCTGTGTGATTAGGAGGCCAGCACTGGCAGGCACTTTTCCCTTAATGAAGCCATCACTGCATGGAGGGAGCAGGAGAAATACTGCCAGTCAGCCCAACTGGACTGAGCTGATTTACAGCTGCAGCAGTGTACACATCCACCATGCCCGAGGGATATACGGACACGTGGCTAGAAGAGTTAAACCTTCTACCATTACTTGAATTACTGTGAAATGTGCACAGTATCCGTCAAGTAAACCCTTCAAACTAGCAGTCCAAAAGTATAATTTGTTGTATTCTACACCTTTACATATTACCTTACACCTTCCTCGGGCCGACTGCACAAACCGTACGCATCAGGTCACTGTGATGTGGAATTGACATAATTCGCACAGAAGATGTGATTTTATGCCGCATGCAGCACAAGAGCTCAGTGGTACGTTCATTTCAAACTGCATCATACCTTCCTCATATCAGAACAAATGAATGATACACGTCATCCCTCTTATGTTGCCTACAGGCTACAAAATTATACTTTTATTCTTTGTCTTTGTTCAATTCCTCCTCGTAGAAAAATTCGGGCACATTTGACACTTATACAAATATATGTGAAACGTATGTATCTAAACTTTTTATATCATTTGTAATCATATGCAAGAGATTCAGTTATAAATGTATTAGTCTTCAACAATATGTATAGTGTTTCAGATAGATACGTATAATCGTATGCATTTCATATTTCTGTGTATATGGCACGGAAGTATAAATGTATGCGTGTGTGTTTTTACGTGTACGTTTTTCACACCAGTATGTATAATGTTTTGTATATGCACATGAATAGGTTTACAGAGTATGTATGGACGTATAAGAGAGTGTCTTAGTTGTGTCCTAATCGGCCCCTCATACTATGACGCCGTCCCTCGTGATCGGTGACAGATGCTAAACGACTGTACTCTGAGAAACTCCAACAACAGTTCTCAGCAAGTGACTCTGCTTCGGTTTGGAGACGAACACCTCACCAACTACAAGCCACAACCCCCCCACTCCATGAATGACCTCCGCCTGCAGACGAGCTCAATGAGTTCTACTGCAGATTTGATAGACAATGGGACACTCCTGACTCCTGACTCTGACATACACTCATAACACAGCTGTGTAGAGTATGCTTATCTGTTCGCCAGTCCACCTTATTTATTTGTTATTCTATTCCATATTAGTTTATAGCCTTCTATTTTATACTGTAAATTTAGATGTCATTTTTCCTGCACTGTGTTATTTGTCTTGTTGTCCATTGTCTCATTGTCTTACTGATGTTATGCACTATCCGCCATGTCAAATTCCTTGAATGTCTTAGATACTAAATGTTGAATAAATAAATGTTCCTGATTAAAAAAAAAGAACTTGTGGTCTGCTGCTGTTTTCTGATATGGAAACCAGAGGCGAGTGCTCTCATGATTAGCTGCAGTAAAAACACTGACTACACACACACACACACACACACATCCACACAACCGGTGGCAGCGAGACGGATGTGGACAAATGGTTTCATAAGGAAGACCATGGGGGAATTTATGTATTGAAATGTGAGCAGATGAAATAATGAATAAAAGTAGATCCTTCTGCAGCAGGCAGCTTATACAGCCAGTGGGGAGACAAAAGACTGGACCAAAGATGGTTTAAATCAAACACTCGCACACACCCGAGGGGGTGAGAGCGAGAGAAAGGCCAGGGCCGAGTCGGAGGAATTAATTGAAGTAGTTTGTTTCACAGCGGGGAGTCTATTAAATGCCATGTCACCACTGGGCCACGGGGAGTAACACACTAACACTGGAGAGAGAAAGGAGAGAGGAGGGGGCACGTAGTGAAGTCCGATGCCAATAAGAGCCATTCCTCTCAAATCAGCACTCACATCTCACCTCGTTCACCTTCTCTTTGTGCTCTCTTTTTCTGTTCCTCTCTCCTCAGTTGGTCCACCAAATGTCCACATGCATTGTTACTGCCTTTATCTCTCTTTAACTCATTGTATCTCCCTGTTTCCATGTCTCCTTTTCCCACAGCATTTTACATAGTTCACAAAATGTAGAAAAGTATTTCATTGGCTGATTTTTCCATCACCTTCGTCTTTCCTTTCTCCCAGTGTTTTTGTGTCCTGTGTCTTTCTTCACTCGCTCCTTTCCGTCTCCAACTCTTAGAGAATATAGCTCCCCAGATGGTTCAACCCATGTGTGTCCCAAAGCAAATGTACCATGTCCCACATCCCACTGCAGGTACCAACAATGAAAGAGACACCTGGCCTTTTCCCAGCCGTGGCTGTTCCTTTGGCACTGTGACGATAAATCACAAAATGATGTATCCTGGAAATGTCTTTTTATTTTCCTCTTGCTACAGGTCTGAACTGCAAACTCCTCCCCGGTATTTAAAAATCTCTTTAAAGGACTCTCAACTGTCAGGGGCGATCTGCTCTGGACCTCGTTGTCAGAAGTCTGTTGAGACAAAGATAACATTTTCAGAAACTTAATTCACATAATTAGCCATTATTTCTTACTTCCTTAAAATATGTTTTTTGTGTCTTTAATTGAGTGAAATCCAATTTTATTTTTGACGTTTTAAGAGGACTGCAATTGTTTAGTATTTTGAAGTTTTTGCATACCACTATTACCTTTTACAGATTTACAATTATACATTTGAGATATTATAAGTGATAATTGGGGAACACCCACATCTGTTCAATCCGTCGTGGTCTAGAGCTGTTGTTCCTGATTTGGTAGGCTTCTTACTTTCAAGTATAGTGTAGAGTGATATTTTAGACCAGACTGTGCTTCCAACTTTGTGTCAACACTTGACACTTGGGTGTTTGTCCCTCAACTATGTTTAAAAAGATGATCTGCCTGACTAGCTGAACTCCAACTGAAACCACCTTGTGCTAAAATCAACGGGACATAAAGTAACTTTAAAAAGGCCTCTCCCCTCACACCAATCGACCGGACTATCTTCATACTTATTGCACGCTTACTACAACATTTCCTGTGACTCAATAATGTATAAATCATAAAGAACTGCAAAAGCGTGGTGGAATCTCTTGCGTTTGGAAGACATTTACCAATGGAGTCTAAAGAGCATGGCTCATCAAATCAGTAGAACTCCACAGTAGTTGGTTCATTCATCATGAAACAAAGAGTACATGTCTCCATTAATATCTGAAGCCTTACCCGAACGTTTCATTCAACTCGACCACTAGAAAGTGCTACAAATCCCAAAATGCCATGTCAGAACTAAGGTCTGGCCAGAAATCCTTTTGGTCCATTCATTAAAGTTGAGAGAATATGGCATTGAACTATTCCACGAAAGCCATTCAACAAACTATTCTGAAATCAGTAGAAGGCACTCCCAGTTCTGAACTCATTTCATTTCATTTAGTGTTTTTCACTATTTGGATATCAGGCTGAATAAAGATGGAATTTCTAAGGTATAATTTTCAATAGATTCAACATAGCACACATCAGTAGAGTTTGGGTCTTCAGTCCAAAGGAACCCATTGGAAATGGGGCAGAGAACATTATCCAGAATTTGTCAAACCATGGCGTGTTGGGTATACATGATATATGTTTAAGAATACACAAGTGTGAGGCAATGAGGAATATCTGGAAAGATGCCCAGCACCTGTCTGGATAGTTACCCACAATCCCCCTCTTTCTCTGCCTCTCTAGCTGGAATATTGACTGGCAAGCACTCTGCCCAATCAAATTAATTTTCTGCAAGACATGCCAAAGGCGACGCCTGAGAAAATGGAGGTTACTTGGAGAGGAGATGGAGGATGGGAGGGAGGGTTTGGTCGTAATGGCGATTGGGAAAGGGGGCGTGAGGAGAGCTCACTGCTAAATCTGATGGAGGATGGCAAAGGGAGAGGTTGAGACACGAAGAGTGGACGCATACTGTAAGATGGAAGGAAGACACATTTTTCACGTATGCACATCTCCACATGATTTCATGAAAGATAGATTCTGCTCTTTTGAGGTGGTCATTTGCAAAGTCAATCCTCCTTACTTATTCATTTTCATTTCAGGGGTCTATTGACTATGAACATATGGAGGAAATTAAACATAACTGGGAACTGTCTCTTGTGTAGTTTTTATGTGAAGTCTCCTGGCATGCCGTGGTTATTAACAAGCTAGACAATAATACAAAATGGAACTCTCATACCAATAACCTGATCCCCAGAGCAGGTCTTTGGACTGTGGGAGGAAGCCGGAGAACCCGGAGAGAACCACACAGACACGGGGAGAACATGCATACTCCACACAGAAAGGCAACTGGGCGGAGTGGAGCCAGGACCTTCTTGCTGGGAGGCGACGGTGCTGACCACCACGCCACCGTGTCACCCTGCATGTCAGAATGCGCCTTCTTATTATTGTTTCGCTTTGCTCTACAACTAAACCGAGCATCAGGTTAAAAGAAACAAAATAAATTAGAACGGAAGCTTAATCTCTTTACAAAGTGACATGATGAGCATTGAAGAAAAACAAAAGGCTCTTGAAAAGTCTTACATTAAACATTGTTACAGGCGATGATTGAGCGGAAACAAGTACTCAATAAGTCAACTGACAGAGAGTTAATTTGCTGTCATTCTTTATTCCATTAATGTAATTCAGTTTAATAATATAATTTCCAGAGCTAAATTGTTAAACGTGTTCAGGTCCCAGCTCAAATGAGAGTATTTCATCACATAGGAAAATTGTAACAGGCAATGCCATTTTCATTGTTTCTGGACTAAAAGAATAAGGTACCGAAAAAAAAAGATGTTTTTTCGGGCCGATTGTCACAAATGCATGTTGTGTGGGCATCGTTCTCATCCATCCATGTTATCTGACTGACGCCATACCATTAATCATTTATGCTAAGTGGTCTTCATAGCTTTTATTGAGTTTTAAACTTTAAATGTAATAAGGGAGAATCATTCTCATGTAAAATACACAATGTGACCTTTTAAAACAAGACACTGACCAATCCAAAGCGTCACAACTAAGACAAACAATGAAGTCCTGCTACTTCCTCTGCTGTCCAGACGCCACTGACCAACAGCTATTGCAACATTTTGATGTATACTTTCAGGGGTGTGTGGCATTTTGTAACTGAGTGTGTGTGTTTGGGGGTAAAAGCAGCCCGATTGCAGTTACAGCTGGCCCACCTGGCAGCACCCAAATGAGGTGAATAAAAGCTAACTAAACAAAATATTCTATGAGTGCTGCCGGCTTCCTCCCACTGCTGCCTGACTACATATAGATATGGACACACACACACACACAAGCAGTAAATTTAAGTGCACTTGTTGCTACAGTCATCACTCATGTGCTTTTGCACCAACTGCATACTTTGGTTATTTTTATTGAAAGAACAAATGACTCCCAAAACAATGTGTGTATGTGTGTGTGTTCTATGGGACTATCCCATGCAGCGGCCACAGTTCCGGGCCAATCTGTGTAATTGATTTGGACATGTTGAGAAGAGACCATTAAAGTAAGTAGAGGTGTTAAAATGCAATGCAGGGGAGGCATCTGTTCATCTCTTAACGGCAAAATTAAAGACTACGCCTTGCTCATGTCCTGACTAACTCCAACCCAACCTCCATTCACAGTGGAGCTTTCGCTCTGTGTCGCTCTACTACGGACAGTAATTACCGGAAGCATGTTAAAGTTTCTTTGTGGAGGATGAGCCATAACTGTTGAGCATAGCCATCACTTTTTTTCTCCATTTTCATAACCTCTAAATACACCAACTGGCAGTTCAATCAGACAGTACTTTTATTACATCTGTATACTGTCCAGGTGTCAGTATTGGATGACTTGGGAGTGAGAACGGGTTGGATAATGACACAGCATTTTGCGCTGTAACAAGGTACTCCAAACGTAAAGTCAACCGTTTTGTCATTTGACTGTGATGACAGTGTGTATAAACAGTGAATCTGGTTCCATATAAACCAACTTGGATGTCTAATCTCAGACAGATAGTGCTTGTTAAGTGTAACCTTTCACGACACGTCGTCTCACTACCCCCTTCCTCCCCATCTCTTTGTCTCCATCAGGGTGTACTCCCGATATGGGGCTGTAGTCACTATTTGGAGTGAATGTGGTACATGGAGTATGGAGGATGCACTGGTTACCGCAGGGTTGATGGTTCAAACCCCGGCTGCTCCATGTCATGTGTTGAAGTGTCCCTGAGCAAGACGCCTACCCCTAAGGGCTCCTCGGGTGCCTTTATGGCTGCTCCTGCTGTGTGGGACGGGTTAAATCCAGGGAATAATCCCCCCATGGGCATTACTAAGGGGTGCTTTCTTCTTATATGATGATAGACATTACAGGGACTGGTTAAGGCATCTAATATGATCATAACTCCTCCGAAAATCGGACTCTTTCACTCCCACTGAATGGGTTTAAAGGAATGCAGGCGTGTCTAAGCTTCTTTTCATTGGTTCTACAGCTTTCGTGGAACATTTCATATGCACAACTAACAGCAAGACTATTAATCCCTTCCAGGAGAAATCCTTGAAAAGGATCTGGCCTGTGACCGTTGGTTGGATCAGGTATCAACACTTTGCTATTCCGAACCACTTTGTTTTGCACCACAGCCTGAAAGAATGAAAACCATTGGTGATCTCCTGATATGCCAGCTACGCTCTGGTCCAGTCGAGAAACATCTGGTCAATCGCAGCTTTTACTTTTCGTTATTCTGGGTTTAGTGGCTGGATGTTTTAGAAATGGTTTTACACTGCAATCATAGTGGCTAGCAGAAATCTGACGCCAATAGGAGCCCTTCTGCAATTTGATTAGCTGTTGGCTAAGTCCTGAGCGCTTTAAGAGGTCAGTTTTTGTTATAAAAAAAACTGAATGATGACCATGAACAATGTGGATTATATTCTACTGGAAACCTTTCAAAGTCTTCCTGCAGATAACGACTTTCAGATGTAAGACTGGTTCATAACAATAGCTGCTGTGCACCACAACTGTCTGGTGAATCAGAACGTTGCACTTGACATGCAGTAGTTCAACGTCTAACAACTGACGTTGCCATAGCAGACGTTTTCTTTGTTTCCTTTGTGATAGGACAAGGAGAGGATAACTGATCTCAGCTGATCTTCTGTTTTACCCGGCTGCAGAATCTGCCAAGATGGGGTTCACTATCTACATATAAGATATGGCTTTTAATTAGAGTTGCAGCTTTTCATGTTGGACCAGCTTTTCAACGTGAAATATAGTACAGAGGAAAAGGCATTTGTCATTTAGAAATATAAAAGGAGAAACAGGTCTTCATGGTTTAAAAACCCAGCCGTCTCATCTCAAAATGTAAACATGCGTTCGGTCAATGGTGGCTGCAGTTGTTCCTTTCCTTTCCTTCCTCTATAGTTTAGTGTACGATGATACATCCAATAAAGAACAGGAAGTTCCATATGAAGAAGTGCTGCATGAGAGAGAATATAACAAGGGAGGCAACGCATATACATGCATGGCAACAGAAAGAGATCAGCATACAGATCCCCATATATCTCTCCATGCTCTAATTCACATATATAATTCATGGTGGCCAACGTGGGAAAGCAGAGTGAGCCAGAGTGCGTATTCCTCACATCATGGGAGCAGCCAGCAGGTGGAGAACAGAAGGAGGAGGCTGCAGTGCTGTAAACATGACACAGTGTGAACCCGGACACGCGGCAGAGCAGCGGAGAAGAAGAGCCCTCCCGTGATTTCGTCAAGTAACACACTGTGTGAACGCACAGGGCAGAAGGGCCAGAGACAGAGATGGAAGTGAAAATGAAGACCTGTCTGCTCTCCTAAAAGACCAGCAATGCAAACCAATTGTAATCTGAACCAGCAAAATGATCTCGAGAGATGATGATTTATGAGGCGACTGTGGGTCAGTGGGGAGCAGGTCGTCCTCCAATCAGAGGGTTGTCGGTTCGATCCCAGGCTCTGCTAACCCGCATGTCCATGTGTCCTTGGGCAAGACACTTAACCAACATGGCTCCTGTAGCTGCGACTACAGTGTGTGGATGTTAGTGACTGATGGCAGGTGTCACTGTGTGTGGTTCTCCTGTCATCAGTGTATGAATGATGTCATGTAGTGTTAAAGTACTTTGAGTGGTCAGAAGACTATAAAAGCGCTATACAAGTACAGGCCATTTACCATTTACCATTAATGTCCAGTATCATGTTAAAAAGTAAACATCTCAGTCATCTGCACAACTCAGACGCAGCTGCTCATGTTCTCACGGCCTTAGAGACCACGGCGGTAAATTACAGCACAGCGTGTGCACAGGTTCATCATTACGTTACAGGGACGGCAACTGGAATTGGTATCAAACAAACACACCCTACCCAATTTAGTAATGACAGATTGATGCATAGTAGCAATGCCTCACTCCTTCAAAGAATGGTATTGATCACAGTCCGCCATCCATTAGGAAGGTGCTACAACAAAAACCCATTTGAAAGCTTTTGGATCGATAAAATAAGGGCAGCAGTTATCTAGTATGGAATGAGGAGGTCGACCTTTAACTTCCTCCTTTTATTATCTTTTGTAGCTCTCTTTAGTCTGATATTATTCTCTTGTCACTATTTTTTACTTTGCTATGACACTACACTATAAATTGTACTGTCATGTCATCATTTATTGTGTTTGCAAGATTTAATATGGGTTTAATGCACTCAGAAGCCAGTTTATTAGGAGCAACCTAGCTCAAACTACTGCAGTCTGATCCAATAGCTCGTTCTCACAAAGGCAGATAGGCTTTGTCCCGCCCCCCTCGGCGTCTAATACCGGCACACAAGGCGCCTCCAGCATCATCAGCAGCAATGTAAACCGTCCCTGTTATTATCACACCTCAAAAGAAACTCCTCTGGGGGTGTGATGACGCTGAAGGGATGGAAGTGATTTGGTCCAACGAACACAGGACCTTTAACCGCGGGACGGTTACTTTTAAGTTGCTCATTTGTTGTGCTTTCTCGCCTCGTGGGTCTCCGTAGATCATGGTCCGGTCTGGACCCTGGTCCTGACTCCTGCCTGGCTCGTGGACACCTACCGCTTCTCACACCATTGATACATTAATGGGCATCAATAACTTACATTCTTCCACAGAGTATTTGTGCTTTCTCGTCACACAGGTTTCCATGGATCATGGTTCTATCTGGACCCTGCGGACACCAGCTGCTGCTATCATCACTATTATTATTCTTTTAAATATTAATCAAATTGCTATTACTGTCATCATAAACCAACATCACCCTTTCCTTTGTAATTCTCCTCCCCACAGGCTTCTGTGGATGATGTTTCTATGTGATGGTGTTTCTATGTGATGGTGGTTCTATCTGATGGTGGTTTTATGTGATGGTGGTTCTATGTGATGGTGGTTCTCTCTGATGGTGTTTCTATGTGATGGTTGTTCTATGTGATGGTGGTTCTATCTGATGGTGGTTTTATGTGATGGTGGTTCTATGTGATGGTTGTTCTATGTGATGGTGTTCTATCTGATGGTTGTTTCATGTGATGGTGGTTCTCTCTGATGGTGTTTCTATGTGATGGTGGTTCTCTCTGATGGTTGTTCTATCTGATGGTTGTTTCATGTGATGGTGGTTCTATGTGATGGTGGTTCTCTCTGATGGTGTTTCTATGTGATGGTTGTTCTATGTGATGGTTGTTCTATATGATGGTTGTTCTATGTGATGGTGGTTCTCTCTGATGGTGTTTCTATGTGATGGTTGTTCTATGTGATGGTGGTTCTATGTGATGGTGGTTCTATCTGATGGTGGTTCTATGTGATGGTTGTTCTATGTGATGGTGGTTCTCTCTGATGGTGTTTCTATGTGATGGTTGTTCTATGTGATGGTGGTTCTATGTGATGGTGGTTCTATCTGATGGTGGTTCTATGTGATGGTTGTTCTATGTGATGGTGGTTCTATGTGATGGTGGTTCTATGTGATGGTTGTTCTATGTGATGGTGGTTCTATCTGATGGTGGTTGTTGTGATGGTGTTTCTATGTGATGGTGGTTCTATCTGATGGTGTTCTATCTGATGGTTGTTTCATGTGATGGTGGTTCTCTCTGATGGTGTTTCTATGTGATGGTTGTTCTATGTGATGGTGGTTCTATCTGATGGTAGTTTCATGTGATGGTGGTTCTATGTGATGGTGGTTCTCTCTGATGGTGTTTCTATGTGATGGTTGTTCTATGTGATGGTGGTTCTATCTGATGGTGGTTTTATGTGATGGTGGTTCTATGTGATGGTTGTTCTATGTGATGGTGTTCTATCTGATGGTTGTTTCATGTGATGGTGGTTCTCTCTGATGGTGTTTCTATGTGATGGTTGTTCTATGTGATGGTGGTTCTATCTGATGGTTGTTTCATGTGATGGTGGTTCTATGTGATGGTGGTTCTCTCTGATGGTGTTTCTATGTGATGGTTGTTCTATGTGATGGTGGTTCTATCTGATGGTGGTTTTATGTGATGGTGGTTCTATGTGATGGTTGTTTCATGTGATGGTGGTTCTCTCTGATGGTGTTTCTATGTGATGGTTGTTCTATGTAATGGTGGTTCTCTCTGATGGTGTTTCTATGTGATGGTTGTTCTATCTGATGGTTGTTTCATGTGATGGTGGTTCTATGTGATGGTGGTTCTATCTGATGGTGGTTTTATGTGATGGTGGTTCTATGTGATGGTGTTTCTATGTGATGGTGGTTCTATGTGATGGTGGTTCTCTCTGATGGTGGTTCTATCTGATGGTGGTTCTATGTGATGGTGAACTGAATGTATTGTTCATCTTTTACATTTTTCATTCTGTACACATGACATCATTGTATTCTGTCCATCAGGAGACGGATCCTTTTTTTTTAAGTGCTTTTGCTCCAGAAAGACTCAAGAAAGTCTGTTTATGAACACCTTAGAACTAATGACGTATGGCTCTTTGTCACATGTTATGTATTAAAGCCCCAATAGGAACAAAGAAAGTCCTCTTCCTCTGAATGCTTGTATTACATTCTGTACCAATATTAGGGTCCATGAAAGGCACGAGAGGTCCTACAGAAGCTTCGAAATATTAACCTTTTCCACCACTTCAAAATTATCCATAAAAAAATGCCAAAATCACAAATATGAACATAATGTGAGTGGTTTTTTTCTAGACACACACTGACACACACCATCTCTGCCTGCAGCGGTCTGTGGTCTCATCTGATGGCTGTTGCAAGCGATAGATCACCAGGGAAGCGGTGGCCTAACATTATCACATTACTTCAATTAATATAATCTCATTTCCTCTTGAGTGCTGCTCCTCTAAATGAAGCTTAGGCGAAAATTCAGTCGGGAAGACTGGACAGGCTGTGCCGTTCCCTGGTGGCCTCCTCTCGCCCTGTGGGTGCACGGACAGCTGATTCGCGGCAGGGGGCGGGTAGTACCAGCCAACCAGACGTGGGAGCCGTTACCGTGAACCAATCGGTGCAGGCAAACATTAAAAACTGTTCTTTCTTTTACTGTCAGTTGTCATTTCAGCACGCACCAAAGGTGATCCGCCACCTCCAATCTACAGCAGAACCTGGCGTATCAGGAGATTGGAGCATCTTATTCTCTACCACCACCACCAGCGTGTGGACTCCCATATGCCTCATCTGGGCTTGGCTTCCCGGCCCCTGGTCTGTCCTACGGCGGGATGCAGTCCAAGCCCCAAACAACAACAATGCACTATAAATATGTATGCCTAGTTATAATAAAGCATTGAACTAAGTATTGGGAGATGCAGGCTAAGGACCACCCAGCAGGACACAGGATATAGTTTCTGTTCTAATCACTTATATGTGTATGCAATGCATTTGTGCGAAAGCAGATTTGAATTTAAGTCACTGCACCTCTATTTGTGTTTGTATCATCACATGTCATTTAGCTGATGCTTTTATCCAAAGCGACTTACAATAAGTGCATTTCAACCATGAGGATACAAACTCAGAAGAACGAGAAACAAGAAAGTGCGATTTAATCAAATAAGCCGATTTACAACTTTCTATAGTATCGAAGGAACTATGCCCACATACACCGTCACACAAGCACTCACACACATACAATCACACAGATGAAGCAATATCTGAAGGCTGGTGTAATTCGGGCCAATTCAATTGGACGCGGATACTTCATTATACACCTGCCAACAACACTAGCAATTGATAGCCATATTTCCCTCTCCGTTCATTAATGGAGTGAAATTAATGAAAATTGCTCTGAGGGGCCGTACTGCTGGGGGACAGCATTCCTGCTGCATGGTCTGCCTGTCTACATGCGTGTCTGTGAGTGTGTGCATGTGTGTGTAGGTGGTTGTGAACTTTAGCACCTATGATGTGGACACACACCGCCGATGAGTTATCACACAGATTGTGCGCGCAAACACACATTATAATACGGGTAGATGAAATCCAGCGTTGTGATTGGTTGAGAGTGAGTCACGGGGAACATTATTGAGCGATAATGTACAGATGCTGTTCACAATGACCCGAGCATCCACATCACTGCACACTCAGAGTAACAGGTTAGATTTTGCGCTTGAACGAACTGTTACATTATTGGACGATAAAGTACGGCCTTATTGCTTTACTAAAACACCTTGATGAAACTGACTGACAAAGAATGAAGACCACTGTTCTCAAGGCCCGCCGGATGATTGTTGTGAGAATTACAGAAAGACATAAATTGCGTTCCTATAAAAGTAGCTGCTATTCCTTATCAGTCCACTCGGGGGCGCACTCTGAGTGAGCGCGTACCTTAGACCAGAGGGACCACAACGACCGGCCTGCCATTGGAAAGAAAATCCTGTCGGGTCACCATGAAAGCGGGGCGGAAAACTAATGCTAATGCTAATTAGCAGTCCTTGCTTACTAACGGACGTATTTGATTTGATTGGCTGACTCCAATCAGAGCAGGTCATCTGAGGAACGTCTGTAGCGCTTGGTTTGGTTCCCTCGCTTCAGACGGACGCGAGGCTCGTTGTTTTGTTAAATATGGATTTGTCTTGCGGTATGCAGCGTTGTTGTTTGTTTGTTCGGTTACCGCTACCAGTCGTTGGGGGGGGGGGGTGAAGTCAGGCGAACAGACTGGAACCGGCCGACGGGGGGGTAGATCGCCATGACTTGGTCGATTGAAAAGTGTGGGCATCCCTGCGTTAGACCTTTCCCATCACAGCGTCACTCCTAAAAATGACGGTGCCCCCCCATTGTCGGTCCGAACCTGTTATTATTGACATTTCATAGACAAATAAATAACATATAACTGCATGCTTTTTAAGGTTATGCGCTTTACCAGAACAGCCTTATTTTAATAAGACTTATTTTCAGCCATGTTCGCTGCATGACAGTGTTGCTCCACAACCGTGGTTCCAATGCATTTTAATGGTGATTTCATTAAGCGTCGAAAGCATCTTCTGTTCTATTCTTGTTCTACAAGTGATGCGTTTGACACGAAGCTGTGTTAAAGTCTTCAGTGATCGTCTCATAATGCCTCAGCATGACGATCAATAGGTGAGTGTCATGGGGTTGCCAGATCACGGACGTGGCTGCTGCAGAGCGGCCGGTCAGGGATTTGATGTCGTTTTCATGTGGCTGAAGTGCTGAGTTGAACATTTATGTCCCCAAAACCCTGCCTTGCAGTGACCACCGGGCTTATCACATTTCACACACACACTTTCCTGCTCCATCACCTTCTCAGGGCTGTGTTAGTGTTTGTGTGGTCACCAACACAATTTCAGTGTTTTCGCTCAAAATGCAACCAGTCTATATTGCAGTATTCTTCTCCCACACACACATGCCCCCCCCTCAAACACACACACACACAGATACACACACAGCAGAAGCAGTAGCAACAGCTAGCAGTGAGGTCGGTTTGGCAGTCATCTAAATCCCTAATTCTCACTGAATAATCAATGCAAATGAGGGTTAATGGGAACCCATTGGAGGCAGTTGGGGGGGAACAACTTCTAAGAAAAAGCTGTCAATTAACATCAATATTTGTCTTCGTTTCGTGACTCAATTGATCCGTTGTTCTCTTATTAATGACCATAATTAATGCTAATTAATAGGGGGGGGTGGAAAAGGGACAGCTTGATTAGGATACGTGTGTGTAAGTATCTCTCATGCGTGTAAATATGTGTGTGAGTCTACAGATCGGCTCAATGATGTGACAGTTTAGCTCAACGTATTCATGGAAGTGAAACAAATAGACAAAATGAACACTGCTGTGTACATTGATGTACTGTGTGTAGTGTGTAGTAGTGTATCGTCCACCCAAACACACACAGTCAGCTGGGGTAAACACTGGGGGAAAAGTGTGTCCTCATGGCTGTGACCTGTGACCCCCCCGCACATCTTTACTGTACACCGTCACATCAGTGGCGCACTAACGAGCTGGCTTGTCTGGGTAACCTTTAGCTTTACTGCCGCCCGGCTTGTCGGAGACCTTTAGCGAACACGATACCTGAAAGCTGGTGTGACCCCCCCCTCTCATTCGCCCCTCGCTCTCATTGCTCGTGTTACAAACGGATTTCTTTGCTTTATTCCCCTCCCATTGTGTTCCTCTGTGTCACTGCAGCTCTTTTCTCTATTACTCACAGTAGGTTTTTTTAACCTCGGCTTAAATCAACAAAGGATTGCGCTCTTTTCTAGAAACGTGTCACAGCAGCTGAATGAGGGACAAACACAACGCACAGCCACAACACAAAGATGAATTCAGCTTGCATATTAAATAAGTGTACAATGAAAATGACACACTGGGATTTGTGCACACCCTCACAGTGCTAATTGTGCAGAAGACAAAGATTACAATTGGTATTTAAATGACTTGATGTAAACTTGTAAAATCTAAATGTGCACCATGGTTACATTGTGCTTATACATTAAATATGACGCTTTCCTGCCTTAACATCTGACGCTCGTAATTTATGCTGCTGCAAGTCTGAGCGAGCTCAGAAGAGTTGCACAAACATGTGTAACATATTAAGGAAGAGAGACCCCAGTGTGTTGTGTGTCTTTAGATTCTGGCAGCTGAAAGTATGAAGCCCACTAAATTAAAAAGACCTTGGAACCCCCCCCCCCCCCCCCCCTCGGGCACACGAACAAGCCCCATGAGTTGTTGAAGGTGGGAAAATATATGTTGTTTGTATTTTTATCTTCTTCCATAATTATTTACACTGGTTTGAAAAGCTTCTGGTTTAATGTGGTAATATACGTATACAATTTTAATATTTGAAGTAATTTTACCTGAAAATAGGTTAATAAAACTGTTAGATGGAAGTGAAGTGATATATATCCTATATCCTGTGTCCTATATCCTATGTCCTATATCCTGTGTCCTATATCCTGACAGAAAAGGTTTGGCAAACACTGGCTGAGGGTGGCAGACAGAGAGAAGTAGCATTTATTCATTTGACGGCGGATTACTTGTAGCCGTCCTGTCAGTTGTTTACAGATTTTCCAGTGTTCCTTTTTATATCAATAATCGCAGGATGGACTTTATCCCTTCAATCCTAACTGCCACATCATTAGCTGTCTTCTGCTTATCATTTTCAAAGTGAAATGTATATTTTCTCATCCAACAGAGTAGGAATAAAGACAAAAGAGAAGAAGAAGAAGATGGGGAAGGAGGAAAATACCAACGGAGTCTGGAATGAAAGTCAAGCATGTACTGAGAAGAAATGCCTCCGCTTTGTCCAATTACACAGTTCTTGTTTAATAAATGATTATGATTGCGTTTATTAATAAGGAAAGCTAACGGGAGGCAGAACGCAGAATGAGGGGCTTTTGCGTCGTCCCAAATTTGGAGGAGATCTAAAAAAGTGAATAAAAGTCACATCTCTCTTCTTGGTTCTAAAAGCTCCGTATCTGTGTTCTGCTTCACTTGGTCAAAGAGTCCTGACGGGATGCAGATCTTCCCTCAGCCGCTGTGATTCGTACCATTAGCCGCTGTGGGGGGACACAACGCATGTAAAGTCCTCGTGCTACTTTCGCTTTCCTTTGGTTATTTTACAGTGGCTGATGTGTTATAATATCATTATTTGGCTTTACTGCTCACACCTTCCATGCTTTGTTCTGTTGTCTTTGTTAATTCATTCCAATGAGGATAACAGTTTGTTAAGGATTCATATTAAAAATGTACAATTTAATGAATGAATACACTTCAGCTCCTCCTTTTACGTACACACTAGCTAACGTTAGCTAATATTAGCTGCACAAAGTAGGCTAACAGCTAACTATTGACTTGGCTGAAACTGATCAGTCATGAGAGAAGAGGGACAGAGAGAGACGGAGGAATCCGAGGGGACGGAGAGCTAATACTCACGTCTCAAGAGGGACAGAGAGAGACGGAGGAATCTGAGGGGACGGAGAGTTAATACTGACGTCTCAAGAGGGACAGAGAGAGACGGAGGAATCCGAGAGGACAGAGAGCTAATACTCACGTCTCTCCCTCTGTCTCCTCCTCTGTCTCCTCTGCCTCCTCCTCTGCCTCCTCTGTCTCCTCTGCCTCCTCTGTCTCCTCCTCTGCCTCCTCTGTCTCCTCTGTCTCCTCCTCTGCCTCCTCTGTCTCCTCCTCTGCCTCCTCTGTCTCCTCTGTCTCCTCCTCTGCCTCCTCTGTCTCCTCCTCTGCCTCCTCTGTCTCCTCTGTCTCCTCCTCTGCCTCCTCTGTCTCCTCCTCTGCCTCCTCTGTCTCCTCCTCTGCCTCCTCTGTCTCCTCCTCTGTCTCCTCTGTCTCCTCCTTTGCCTCCTCTGTCTCCTCTGTCTCCTCCTCTGCCTCCTCTGTCTCCTCCTCTGCCTCCTCCTCTGTCTCCTCTGTCTCCTCCTCTGCCTCCTCTGTCTCCTCTGTCTCCTCTGTCTCCTCCTCTGCCTCCTCTGTCTCCTCCTCTGCCTCCTCTGTCTCCTCTGTCTCCTCCTCTGCCTCCTCTGTCTCCTCCTCTGCCTCCTCTGTCTCCTCCTCTGCCTCCTCTGTCTCCTCTGTCTCCTCCTCTGCCTCCTCTGTCTCCTCCTCTGCCTCCTCTGTCTCCTCTGTCTCCTCCTCTGCCTCCTCTGTCTCCTCCTCTGCCTCCTCTGTCTCCTCTGCCTCCTCCTCTGTCTCCTCTGTCTCCTCCTCTGCCTCCTCTGTCTCCTCTGTCTCCTCTGTCTCCTCTGTCTCCTCCTCTGCCTCCTCTGTCTCCTCCTCTGCCTCCTCTGTCTCCTCTGTCTCCTCCTCTGCCTCCTCTGTCTCCTCCTCTGCCTCCTCTGTCTCCTCTGTCTCCTCCTCTGCCTCCTCTGTCTCCTCCTCTGCCTCCTCTGTCTCCTCTGTCTCCTCCTCTGCCTCCTCTGTCTCCTCCTCTGCCTCCTCTGTCTCCTCCTCTGCCTCCTCTGTCTCCTCCTCTGTCTCCTCTGTCTCCTCCTTTGCCTCCTCTGTCTCCTCTGTCTCCTCCTCTGCCTCCTCTGTCTCCTCCTCTGCCTCCTCCTCTGTCTCCTCTGTCTCCTCCTCTGCCTCCTCTGTCTCCTCTGTCTCCTCTGTCTCCTCTGTCTCCTCCTCTGCCTCCTCTGTCTCCTCCTCTGCCTCCTCTGTCTCCTCTGTCTCCTCCTCTGCCTCCTCTGTCTCCTCCTCTGCCTCCTCTGTCTCCTCCTCTGCCTCCTCTGTCTCCTCTGTCTCCTCCTTTGCCTCCTCTGTCTCCTCTGTCTCCTCCTCTGCCTCCTCTGTCTCCTCCTCTGCCTCCTCCTCTGTCTCCTCTGTCTCCTCCTCTGCCTCCTCTGTCTCCTCTGTCTCCTCTGTCTCCTCTGTCTCCTCCTCTGCCTCCTCTGTCTCCTCCTCTGCCTCCTCTGTCTCCTCTGTCTCCTCCTCTGCCTCCTCTGTCTCCTCCTCTGCCTCCTCTGTCTCCTCTGTCTCCTCCTCTGC